>NW_027133835.1:0-1302 GCF_026122565.2 Emydura macquarii macquarii | reverse complement strand
GCCCTCCACTTCGCCCTCACTTTAAATCTCGCCCTCGGCTTCGCCCATACCTGAAATCTCGCCCTCGGCTTTGCCCTTACCTGAAATCTCGCCCTCGGCTTCGCCCTCACTTGAAATCTCGCCCTCGGCTTCGCCCTCACTTGAAACCACGCCCTCGCCTTCGCCCTCACCCTAGTCTTTGCCCTCGCCTTCGCCCTCACCCTAATCTTCGCACTCAACCAAATTCTCACCCCAACTTTCGCCCTAGCCCCAACCCTCGCCCCCGACCTAACCCTATCCCTCACCCTCACCCTCGCTCTCATCCTATCCCTCGCCCTCGCTCTCACCCTATCCCTCACCCTTTCCCTCACCCTAACTCTGTCCTCGCCCTCGACCTAACCCTAAACCTCGCCCTCCCCCTAATCCTAGCCCTGCGCCCTCACCCTAAACCCTCCACCCCTCACCCTAAACCCTAATCCCAAACCCTCACCCTATTCCAAATGCTGCCTCGCTTTGCCCTCCCTTGAAATCTCACCCCTCGGGTTCCCCCTCACCTTAAATCTCGCCTCGACCCGCCCTTACCTGAAATCTCCGCCCTCGGCTTCACCCTCACTTTAAATCTCGCCCTCAGCTAAATCTCGCCCTCGGCTTCGCCCTCACCTGAAATCTCGCCCTCGGCTTCTCCCTCACTTGAAATCTCACCCTCGGCTTCTCCCTTACCTGAAACCTCGCCCTCGCCTTCGCCCTTACCTGAAATCTCCTCCCTCGCCCTCACACTTAAACCACGCCCTCGCCTTCGCCCTCACCCTCACCCTAAACCCAACTCTAACCTTCACCCTAACCCTAAAGCCTCACCCTATTCTATTGATTCAGAGTTCAAAAGGAGCATCTGACCATTTTGATGGAACTTTGAATGTAAGAATACTTTTGTTTGTAGTGCTCTTTGAAGTTTAGGTAGTATATACGTGTGAATGGTTGTAAATGGCCAATTATCTTTTGCTAATATAACTAGTTACCGATGTGCTTAGGACATAGGAGATACTTCAGAGTTACAAGTAATCATCTATTCATTGTCCCTAAACCCTAATCCTAGCCCTAACCCCTCGCCCTAACTCTCGCCCCTCGCCCCTAATCTTCACCCTCGCATTCGCCCTCACCCTAATCTTTGCACTCAACCAAATCCTCGCCCCAACCCCTCGCACTCGCCCTAGCCCCAACCCTCGCCCCTGCCGTAACCCTATCCCTCGCCCCTGCCGTAACCCTATCCCTCGCCCTGCCGTAACCCTATCCCTCGCCCTCGCTCTCACCCTATCCCTCGCCCTC
>NW_027133834.1:0-1288 GCF_026122565.2 Emydura macquarii macquarii | reverse complement strand
GGATGGATGAGAACACCACTTGCGCTTCAGAAAGTCTAAACACTGAACACATTTCTGTAACTCTAATCTCGATTTTAGCAATGCTAACCTAAAGGTGAGCCAGGGTGGTTTCCAGCCATGCATTTGTCAGTGTTCGGTGAGGCCTATGGGCCTTGACATGAGTTGGCACCAGTCTGCCAGCACCACTCTCAGGGAGATAGCTTTGGGTGCCCCTGAGCTCTTCATCTTATCAATACTCAGCATGAACCTCCACATGCTTCTGAGACCCTTTGGAACTTTACAGAGGTTGGAAAATAAGCAGTTCTCCAATTCATGGCAGTTACCGCACAGCCCTGTGCTGGAGACGGCACCAGCATCTCCTTCATCCTGCAGCCCAACTGAAGTGAGTAATCCATGTCCAGGAAAGAGGCAATGTTCCATACAGTGCAGGTGCTGGTGTGAATAAGAACTTCCTGAGTGAAGCAGGCTAGCTTGGAGCAAGAGCTAAAAGGGCTCAGTTTGCATTTCAGCCATTCAAAGCAAGCAGCTCAGCCTTTATTTATACAGCAGCAAGCACAACGTGGTCCTGGGCCATGACTGGGCTCCTATGTGCTATCCTAACACAAATAATAAATAACCTTGATAATGTAAACAGGAAAACTGGTTAGAGGATTTTTTCCCTCAATTAAATTTTGATGTAAATGCTGAGTGTCCACCAGAAACTGGAATTGTGGAGTTTGCAGGGCACAGTTCCTCTGGTGTAGATCCAGTGCTGGATGGTCTGAGTCCTTTGTTTTACAGCTGAGAAACATAGAATCATAGAAGACTAGGGTTGGAAGGGACCTCAGGAGCTCATCTAGTCCAATTCCTTGCTCAAAGCAGGACAACCCCAACTAAATCATCCCAGTCAGGCCTTTGGTAAGCCAGGACTTAAAAACCTTTCAGGATGGAGATTCCACCACCTCCCGAGGTAACCCATTCCAGTGCTTCACCACCCTTCTAGGGAAAAAGGTTTTCCTAATGTCCAACCCAGACATCCCCCACTACAACTTAACGCCATTGCTCCTTGTTCTCTCATCTACTACCACTGAGAACAGCCTAGCTTCATCCTCCCTGGAGCCCCCTTTCATGTAGTTGAAGGTTGCTATCAAATCCCCCCTCATTCTTCTCTTCTACAGACTAAACAAGCCCAGTTCCCTTAGCCTCTCCTCATAAGTCTTGTGCTCCAGCCCCCTAATCATTTTTGTTGCCCTCTGCTGGACTCTCCAGTTTATCCACATCCTTCCTGTAATGCGGGAGCCCAAAACCG
>NW_027133833.1:0-1306 GCF_026122565.2 Emydura macquarii macquarii | reverse complement strand
GGCAATGCCAGTGTGTTCCCCTATGATTGGAACATGATAGGGATTTCTACCACATTTTCATCCCTTGGGAGACCAAGCTTCAAACATGGACTCCTAAATGTCCCCAAATCTTGGACCCACTCAAGTCATTGGCCCCATTGTGGGACAGGGATTGAACCAGAGATGCCACAGTGACTGTTCTCCCATCTTTTATGTTCATAGCACACATGCACACAGTTGGAAACAAAGCCTAAAATCCTCTTGCTGTCCGGCTGCAGCACAACACAAGGTTATTTCTTAAGTCCAGAACCCTAACAGTCAAGAACCCAAAACAGAGAGAGACAAAGCAGGGCTGCTCCTGCGGTAGATGGGCATAATCCTCTCCCCAACTATGCCTCCCGTCCTTTGCTCTAGGCCACTCTTTTGCAGACAGACTGCTGAAAAACCAGATCACAGATTTCTGCACGGAGGCCCCCAGCCTGTGAACAGGACCAGAAGGCCTCTACAGATGTAAAGTGAGAGCTTGAGGTCAACACAGTTTTCAATATACCACCCTGAAGTGGCCGTTATACTGCAAGAGCAGCCTAGTGCGGCCTGAGTGTTGCTGAGAATCCTTGACTTTGATTGTTAAATTCGGTGGGACAGTCCTGAGTGAACCAGGGTTTTCTCAGGGGTTTTATTGGAAGGAAGCCAGCGGGGGTGAATTGAAGGAGTATTAGGCCCTTGGACTAGACTCTGGCATTGGTTATACTGGTGTAAAATCGAGAGCAGCCTTAATTACTCTAATAGTTTCTCCAGATTTATCCCATTGTGAGAGCAGAATCAGGACCCACCAGGAGGGGATCCAGGCTGGTGGCCACTCTGGCATTGCCTGCTCCCCCAGGGGTAGGATACGCTGGCTTGGTCCCACAGCGGGAGCTCTCTGGCAGCTGATGGCGCTGAGAGTCCAGCTTCTTGTGACCCCCCTGCACCCACCACCTCCACCTTCTGGTTAATTAATTCCGTGCCCCTCATCCAGCCCCGCAATCAGTTCTGCCCCTGCAGCAGCCGCCATATCTGCCCATGACCCCCCCAGCGCACCTCAAGCATCCCCCCCTTCCAGGCCTGCTGTTGAAGGGATGAAGGGAGGAGGAGCAGAGAGTAGTTGGCCCTGTTTTTCACAGGAGGGGAGTGAGGAGAAGAGAGCAGAGATGCCATGAGTTGCTGGGCTCTCTGTCCCCTCCCCTGTCCAAAACCTTTTCGCTCCTACGGAATGACAAGGGACCCCAGCCCCACCTGGCTTCGGGTCCCAGTGGGGCCCTGAATGAGCCTCAGTGGTTCCCCTCTA
>NW_027133832.1:0-1279 GCF_026122565.2 Emydura macquarii macquarii | reverse complement strand
ATAAAAGGGAAGTCATCCTCCATACGTTTGAATCGAGCAGAGCTTTGGCCTACTATTTGGACAGATGAGAGCCTTCAGAAAATCTCCAAGACTCTTGCTCTCTGGTGCAGGTGGGCCAAAAGCTACAGCGATGTCAACTCAGAGAGTCTCTAAAAGGGTCTCAGGCAGTATTAAACTCTGTACCGGTTGTGTAACATAACACCCCCATCTTCAAAATGCATGCATTCTACACGGTCAGTCTCCTCATCCGTCGCCTTCTCCAAGAGTATCCCTATATCAGAAATCTGCAGAGCAGCTACTGGGACATCTGCACACACCTCCGCAGAACACAATGCCATCCTAGATTTAGCTGCAGATGCCAAATTCGGTGCCACTGTACTATCATCCAAATCAGACTCGACTCTGAAGCCCTGGCCTCCAGTGGTGGGCACTGCTTGGGAGTCACCTACAGTGGAGCACCCAGAGGGACACTAATCAAAGAAGTAGTTACTCAGCTTTTGCAGTAAGAATGGCTCTTTAAGCTGTGCCCCCTCCTGGGTGCTCCACGGCCCAACCTCCTCCCCTCTACTTAGGAGTTCTAGTAGTTGATTCTGCAGTAGAGAAGGAACTGAGGAGGGATTGCCTGTGCACACTGGGTAGCCTCGTGGCAGGCGAGGAGCAGCGCATGCGTGGGCTGAACGGACAGTGCTACCAAAATTCTCCGATCAGCAGCGCCGGGGCGCAGACACACCTACAGCGGAGCACCCACAGGGGCACACATCTCGAAGAACCATTGTTACTGCCCACGGTGTATAACTTCTTCTTTCTTCAGGGCTGGTGACCTGACACTTTTCAGCAGTGCTAAATATACCCTTAGGTCAGGTTTAGTATCGAGGTGGTATTTTGTTGTGTCAAACATCCCTTCTGTGACTTGTGAAAGGCTGAAGATCCCCATACCACCTTCCAAAGACACGAAGGGATAAAACTAGCATTTTGGTCAACACTATTCCCCTTCTTGAGATGACAACGCCATTCTGAGACTCAGACTGTGTGGCGCTATTGCTGAACAAAAAGCAATAAATGCTTTGTTTGCCTGTGTTGTCCACAACTCATGGTTTATAATAGATAAACATCGCCAGAGTGAAGCCAAATTTTACTCCACTTCAGCAGATATTTTAAAAATTAGTTTCACAAATACTAACTACACTGACTGCACTAGACGTCCAATCACCAGTTTTAGGTACTAAATTGCAACATTATAACCTAAATCCCTGTTCCAGCCCACACACCTTGGCCAAGC
>NW_027133831.1:0-127393 GCF_026122565.2 Emydura macquarii macquarii | reverse complement strand
AGATAATACTTAGATAATACTAGATAATACTTAGTCCTGCCTTGAGTGCAGGAGACTAGACTAGAAGACGTCTGAAGTTCACTTCCAGTCCTACGAGTCTATGATTCTATGATTCAGTCTGTGTTTGGGGCTGGAGTTTGACTCCCTGCACAGTGTTTAATTTGGGGGAGAGGTGGTCAGTCTGGAGTACAGCTCCCTGGAAGCACGGATGACACCCAGCTCCCAGTGAGGGTTTCACAAATGGCGGACTGAGGCTGACCCCATGAGGCAAGAGGGGCTTTCCCATTGATGTCTCTGGGAGCTGAGTGCGGCCTAGGCTGAGCACTTGTAAACATCCCAGGAAGAATTTTTTATGCACCAGCCACAGCCAAGGAAGCCACGTGCTAGCCCGGTGTCTGGAAAGATGGAGCCCTGTGTGGGAGCCACTCAGTCCAAGCTCTGCTCAGAGAAAACACTGATCAGCAGCACAAGGAGACTGGAGGATTTAGCAAAGTTTACCCCAGGCCCCTGCCCAGTGACTATCTGTGGGGTTTGCCGTGTGAGGCCTGGCCAAAATCCTCCCTTCCTGGGGATGCCTGGAAGGGGTCAGGTTCCACAAATGCCCTTTTCCTCCTGGCTTTAGCAAGAGACCAGGCCTTAGATCCCATCATCGCCATGATAACCCCAGCCTTTGCCACTCCAAGACTTCACTCCTGCAGTGTCCTTGGCATGGGACGCAGGCTGGTGAAATGCAGTTGCCCCCGTCTGCGTGGAGGGAGCGAGAGAGGAAGGGAGCATTTTGCCCATCAGCCCCACACCTCCCATGGACCATCATCACCTCTCATTGACACCCAGAGGCTCAGCCACCTAGACCTGTTTGTTGGACTCTCTCAGACACATGCCAGCCCTGGTCATTGCTATTACTGGTTATTTGGGGCAGCGCCCAAAAGGTGCCAGACACCTCCCAGACCCTGTGTAGGTGACAATCCCTGATGGGATTCCTCAGAGGGATTGAGACATGATGTGAACAGGGAGACAGGTGGACAAGTCTGAGGGTACAAGGAAGTGGAAGGGATGAGGCTGTGTTCCATCCTCTAGGAGTATCGGTCTCGCTGGTTCAGGCTGAGCGATGGTTTTGTCTCTCCAGGATGAAGGTGATGATCGGGGCAGACACCAGGAGGAGAAGTACCAGGGTGGAGCGGAGGATCCAGATGGAGACAGACACGGCCTGGCCTGGAACACACAAGGGGACATTTGATGGGTGGCTGGGGGGCAGGCAAATGGCTCTAGGGTGTGTAGGCTCAGAGTGGGGTCTCCACAAAGCAGCTCTGCTTCCAGCTGGGCAGCTGTGTCCCACCAGAACTACTGGGGCCATGCCTTAAAAAGAGGAAGCACTGGGTCATGAGAACTTAGAACAAATCCGCCAGAGGGCTGGGATAGTTCAGAGCCTTGCAGCATGTTCAACACAGAGGGGACACGGGGAACTAATGCATGGAATAAAGAGACCTAAAAGTGACCCCAAGCAGGGACTGTCATTCCAGGGCTACAAGTCCCCTTGACTGTTATCTTGGAACGGAACTGCGGATGGGAGTTAGGCATCAGAATACTGCATTGGGAGACAAGTTGATGCTAAAGCAATCTCTAGATGATGCTCACACTTTCCCTCCCCAGTTTCAGACCCATGTCCCTGCTGTAGACACACTCAGACCACTACTAGATGCTCTGAGCTCTGGGATGCTGCTCTCTGAAGGGGAAGGGGTTTGCAGATCACAGGATGGAATAGTAAATGAAATTATAATGTTCGGCCATTAATTGGCAGTGTGTAAAATAGCTTATTTAAGCTAACCTCAGCCATACCGGGCAGAGCACTAAAGGATCTTATGAGAAACATATCTGGTGTGTACTTCACTAAGAAGGAAGCTCTGTAGCTAGTCCATATCTGATACCTGAACATGACATGGTGTCAGAAGAAAACTAGAGCCAGAGGAGATCAAAGACAGAAAGAAAATAGCAACAAAGGTAGCAGGTAGAAAGAACAATGCATCATAGATTGCAGGACCTCATCAACATGCCACTTTTCAATGCCCCAAAGAATTTAAGTTTTGACAAACCTTCACAATGGACAGACTGGAAGCAGTATTTTGCAAAATAGTGAACTGGAAACATGCTCCGAAAAGAAAGTGGAAATATACAAGTATTGTCTGTGATTTATTCTATGGGGAAGCAAGCAGAGCATATTTTTACATCCTTTGACTTTACTGAGGACTGTCACTAAGATAAAGTAAAAGAAACGACCTCAACAGTTCCAGGTCTCAAGTGCTATGATGTGAACAAATCCACAATGGTCAGTGCAGGTGAAAGCAGCTCTGGCCTAGATGGTGTATTGTTGCAACAACAGGGCTCTGAGTGGAAGCTAGTAGCATTTTGTTTTTGCACACTCACAGATGTAGAAAAATGATATGCACATACTGAAAAGGAGTGCATGGCAAGTGTATGTGCATGTGAGAACTTTTACAGATATCTGTGTGGATTGGAGTCATTTACATGGATAACAGACTATAAATGGTTTGAATACCTCATCCATGGAGAAGACACTGCTGAGATGCCAGCTTCTATTGATAAGGTTAAAGTGATTTAACCCAATTACTAAATATGTTGCTGGGATAAATCTGGTAATAACTGAAAGTCTGTTACAGAGCCAGCCCAGCATTGCACTCCACTATCCATGAGCTCAAAGATCACATAAAGGCATACTTGAAGCTATGGATTCATACAAACTAGTGACAGAAAAGAGATTACACCAGCTACAAAAAGCAACCTTGACAGACATGTAACTTCAGGAAGTTCTAAGTTATATTTGGCCAACTGGCCTAACTATCTAAAGGACACTAAGAGGATATTTTGTGGTGGATACACAATTAAGTGAATCTAAGGAACTCATGATTAAAGGCAATAACTTCTGACTTCCAAATGAAATAAGGGAAGAAATCCTAAACCTCATCTATGAAGGGCATCAAGTATTAACTAAATGCCATGAAGGGGCCAACCAATCAGTGTGGTGGCTGGACATCAGCAAGAATATGTGGACACTGGAAAACTAACAAGCCAACACAACACAAAGAACCTTTAATAACAACACTGCTACAAAAGAGACCGTGGAAGAGACTAGCTGCAGACTTATGCAGATTCAAAGGACATCATTACCTGGTCATAGTGGACTATTTTGTTCAGATATATAGAACTAATGTCCTTGAAAGATGCAATGTTATCGAGAGCTGAAGTGCACATTTGCCGACTTTGCTATTCCAGAACAACTACTTCTCCGGCCCCAGGGCCGCAAGGAGAGAGCTAGCTCCAAAATAAGACAAATTTTTATTCCAGTGGTCATTGCTGGTCCAATACAACTCCTGATGGAAAGACAACCCAGAACTACTGTTCCAACTTTGAAAAATAATCTATCTCCGAAGTGACCAGACATGAAGAAAGTACCCAAATCAAATAAAAAGGCTGAAAGAGCTTCTGGATATTTTTACAACACTTGTCACACAGAGAATTTTTGGGTCTAGAACCTGGTGACTGAATTTATGTCAAACTGCATGGAGAATACATATCATAGCCCTATCATATGGAGAGTCCATGTCATACCTCATCGAGACCGACCGTGGAGAGACTTCAACACAAACCGTCAACATCTACAGTTTGTTCCTCAGAAAGAACAATCAACAGAGCAAACTCTACAGATGGAAGATGCAGAACAAGAATAAGAAGAAGGCTCAAGGATTCAAGACTGACCACAGCCAGTTGTTGCAACTAATGGATAGCCAGATGGCTTAGTTGTTATGTTTTGGGGTCACGTAATTAGAAAACCAGCACGATTCAGAGACACTTAACAGGCTGATCTGTACTGAACTTCAAAGACAGAGTGATAGTGTGAATATTGTCAATGGTAGGAATGTAGAACTTAAAAGAGGAGACATAATGGGATGCTAAACTGTACGATGCCCTTCAGCCACTCAGTGGCTCTGGTACAAAATATCTTGTTTAAGCCAACCTCAGCCACACCTGGCAGAGCATTAAAGGATCTTTTGATGAATGCATCCAGTGTGTACCTCACTAAGAAGCAGGCTTTGTAGCCAGTCCATATCTGGTACAGGACCCTGACAGATCATGCCTCCCGTCCCACTGGTGGGTGTGGGGTTAGGGGGCCTGTGCCGTGACAGCTCACTAAAAGGCATTATCCCGTGTGTCCTGTCCATCACGCCAGCTCTGGGAGACGTTGCCAGCTGCAAAGTGAGAGAGGGAGGAGCGGCTGTGTGGAGAGAGACAGGTCCAGTCTCCCTCAGCTCTGGCCACTCCTCTGTGTGCTTTTGCTCACCCCCGACACGCCCTGCTGTGGGGCAGGTTGGAGTAGGTCTGCTCAGGGCAGGTCTAGAACGGGACATGACCTCACACCTCTGAACGTGAGAGATGTCCGGCACTCGGGCCTGATCCACAGCCCACTGGACTCGGCGCCAGGCTCCCATGGACGCTGATGGGCTATGGGTGAAGCACCCAGGGTGGGATTCTCAAGAGCTCAGAGCCCAACGTGGTCTCAGCGTGCAGAGCACTGTGGAAATCAGGCCTGAATACAGTCACTCACCTGCAGGTTTCTCAGGCCGATCAGTGACACTGCCAGGGGGGAGCCTTTCTGTGTGGGCAACAAACACAGGAATTATCACAATGGCTGAGCTAAGAATGAGTTAAAGTGGGGTCTGCATCTTATGATGTCTGAATACCTTTACCCATCTGGCTCCCCTGTAGCCATAGCTCAACCTGCTAACACACGGGAAATCTTTAAACCGCCTTGTTTTCACCACAGTTTTACCTCAAGTTAGTTAATTCTAGTGGAGAACACAGCTGTTTTCCTACTGAATGCACAGTTTTGGGGGTAGAAAATGATACAAATAAGCCTGAGGTGGCCAGGGAGTGAGGGTAGCATGGAATAACTTACTAAATAAATACCTGATACCCACCGTTTGAGCCCCTTCCCCTGCCCACACGGCGTTGCTTACAGCTGCTCACCTGTAACCTTCAATTGCAAGGGGGCACTGAGTTGGGAATTGGCCACCTCGTTTTTCTCATTCTTGCGCTGATACCCACAGGAATAGCTCCCTGTGCCCCACCTGAAGGTGCTAAGCAGCAATGTAGAACTAATTTGCCATGGTTTAAACTTTTGGCTTGAAACGTTCATCCCGTCCTTACAGAAAACAACTTCGGTAACATGAAGATTTGGAAGTTTTGCACATCGGGCTAAAACTGGGTCCCCTTCGTGAGCTAACGTCGTATTCAGGAAGAACATAGGCGCAGGGAGATGACCTAGAAAAACAAAGAGATATGGACACGTATGTCTGAGAGGGGAATGACTGAGAGCAGAGTGTTAGTGATGACTGAGATGAGAAATACATTGACTGGTGAAAGGAGAAGGGTCTATTCACTTGGGAATTCACGTAGCTATGGAGTTTAAAACAACAAAGCTGGACACCATTTGAGGCAACACCCTGCTCGCATTCACACACTAAGACATGCATCAGATTTGCTTCTTTAGGCTGTTTTATTTTGGGTGGGTGTGAATCCCTGCTACACTGGGCCAGATCCCCAGCTGCTATAAACTGGCATCGCTCCACTGGAGACAGTGGGTGAGATCCCTGGGTGGTGTAAATTGTCTGTAGCTTAATGGGGCCAGATTCCCCATGCAGTGTAACTCAGCCATAGCTCCACTGGAGTCACTGGGGCAAATCCCCAGATGGTGTAAATTGGCCCCACGCCATTGCAGTCAACAAAGCTTCACCAGTTTATACCATCTGAGAATCCCAAACACAGTTCCTTTTTGTTAATGTTTATGGTCTGCTACTGTGAGGTGTTCCATTTACTGCTTCATTCACAGGATTTCAGGCAGGGATCACACAGAAAGCTTCTCCCCGTCCATCTCCCCCCATTGCAAGGGCCTGGAAATTGTGTTCCTTGTTCTGCCGTTCTTTTCCTTCCCATGCCTCTTGTGCTCAACTACTCACCTGGGGAGCTGCAGAAGTCCTGGCCTGTGACCCCCACACCTGCACCAAACAGCAGAGATGGTGAGTAGCATACTGGGCAACCCTAATAATAAATAGCCTGCACTGGGGAAATGCTAACATTAACATTTAACCAAATAACTGTCAGGAAATCCAAAAAATCAGAAGCCCTTGCTGTGCAGTGAGATCCATGCTAGTGCAGGGTCTTCACACCCAGTTCTGACAGCAGGATCGGGCCCCTGATGCCCCTCCCATACACTCACTACACCACTGCTTACAAGATCGCACAGTGATCACAGCAGTAAGAGACGTGCAATTTTAGACCATCCTGTCTGTCCACCCCTCCTCCCCCCATGGCCAGAGCAGAATATTCACTAGGGCTTTGGACATTTCTCTCTCCGCCCCACCCCCATAGTGTCTAAGCACCAAACGTTAAAGAATTGAGTCCAGTGAGATGGGGAAGCATAATTATCCCTGTGTTACAGACAGGGACTGAGGCACAGAGCGATCCAGTGGTCACACAGGGACTCAGTGGCAGAAGCCGAAATTCACCCCAGATCTCTCAAATCCCAGGCCAGGGTCTTAACAACCCCAGCTGCCTCCCCTTTCTGCAAATAATTTCTAAAAATCCCAAACAATGGGATCACAGCCACGTGCAACTACAGACCTGAATGCTGAAAACACTGAGTCACTGAACTAGACCAATGAGCGTTCATTGCTTAGTGTTTGAAGGATCTGTTTTTTTGTAGAGATTTCATATTCTGCTTACACAACAGCCCAATTGTAACAATGGTTATTATCATTTTTAATTGTGATTAGTACTCTGCTAGCACCTGGAGATAACAGCTCATGGTGCCAGAGTCTGAACACAGTCATAATTAGATTAGGTAGGATTCAATTTTTATGTAGTTTTATAGTTTCGACAGATGATAATAACGGATGTTTGTTTTTAAGCTTTTTTCAACCTTTATCCAGTTAAATTTTCACAGTTGCACAAAATTACAAGGTGTAAGCATTTTATTCAATATTTATCAATTGAAATTTTCATAGTTGCAGGAAATTATGGGTGGCAGACAATAATTATTTAATGACAATCAATGCTGAGATTCAAAAAATGAACGCTTTAGAGTCATTAAAACACATCAACGCATCAACATTACATGCCAAAATATACAGAGTAAACATCCTTAAATCAAACTCAATAAGATCTCAAGCAGCACTTTTCTTACTTCACCCAGCTATAAATTTCTATTATTACTGACGGAAATATTTATTTATCGGCTTCTATGTGTGCGCAGTGAAATCGGCATTTATTGACATTTACTGATAAAAATCTAATCCTTCAAGTCTAGTCCTAATAAAAAGACAAACACTGCCCTGGAGATTTTACAGTTTAAGTAAATGACATAACTTTACCCCCTGGTCCTGCACACACTTAAGCACTTTAACGTTTCTCATGGGAGTAGCCCTATTACCTTCAAAGGGACTACTCACAGGGTTAAAGTTATGTATGTGCACAAGTGATAGCAAGAGCCCTGTCTCAGTGTTCGAGGGTGTTTCCCTTCCAAACTAGCAAAGTCAGGATTCCTCATTGGGTGCGGCCATGTGGAAAGTGTGACATTTTAAACATCAGCAATTTAAGCACCAACTTTTGATGCTCTCTAACGACCTGGTTTTCTGCAGACTTGATTAATTAATCTTCCTAGAATGTGTGATAACAAAAAAGACACGATCAATGCATGTGTGATAGGTCTCACTGTGGATATCGGTGGAAAGACCCTGTTAGGAATATGACAAGATGTGGATAGTTGCAGGGGAAGATTAAAAAGTCCCCAGCAGAGTTTGAAGGATTGATCAGAAGTTGGTTGAAGTCAATGGAAAAAACTATCCTTGATATCAACGATCAGGCAAAAAAAAAAAAGATCATTTCAACTTCTCAATATTTTACTGTAACTCTGACTCCAGGCTGGTTCCCAAAGCCCAGGCAGAGCCATTAGCCTGCCTCTCCCCTTGCTCCCTACAGCCCAGAAGCACTTTCCTCCCCCTTTCCCTGACTCCGTGGACAGAGAGCTCTCCCCAAACTTACAGAGCAGCCACAGCAGGATCATGGGGAACGGGAGCCAGTGACGGAACCGGGGACCCTGCAGAAGCAACTGGGTCTCTGAGGAGAACCCTTGAGGCTCTGTGCCTCAAGTCCCTCCTCCACAGAGGAAACAACAGAGGAAGCGGATGGGCTGTGGTGTTTTCTAGCATGTCGGGGCACAGCCCTGAAATGTGTGTGGCCAGAGGAGCCCTCCCCCCTTGAGATGTGAATGGAAACATCATCCACTATTCCCCCCCGCAGGCTGGTCTCTATCTCTGAGGGCTGAAAGCGCTGGTTTCCCATTTACATTTCGCAGCACATGGATAACTCGACACAGGCCAAGGCTGGAATCCCTCACAGGGAGCAGTCGTGTCCTCCCTGGACACTCCAGTGCTCCCACGTCTCAAAGGGGGACCCTCCAGCTCAAATCGGGGGCAGTGACCTGCCCCAATAGTATGAAGTCCCCAGAGGTTCAGCATCTCAAATTGGGGCACTTTCCAGGGGACAATTCTTAGGGTAATGAAATATTCAGACAGGACAAAGGGGACGTGTGGTTGGCATGAGGTGGCGTTTGTCGGGACAGCTCCAGTTTCCAGAACCTCCTGGGTACATTGTACCCACATTGTACCCACAGCATGTGCGTCGGTTGATCAAAAGACACTGAGCGAGTGTAATTAACATGGGCTCATAGCTCCAGCCACACTCTGGTACTGTCAACATTCATCCACTGCTCTTCACTGCACACCCTCAGCCCACTCCCCTGGCTACCTCTCAAGGGGCCGTGTGACACACAGAGCCAGTCCCACTCGGCTCAGGTACATAGGCACACAGCTCACACCACAGACAGCTCAGACACTGTGTGGCTGTAAAACAATCAGACGTGTACAGGGAGGGAATGAAAAGCTGGCACATCCCAGGTGTCGAATGTCCTGGCTCTGCCCTCTTTCCCAGGCTACACCCCTTTACCAGTAGCTGGGTTGGGGCTAGTCCAGGTGTCTCTAGTCCACAGGGCATCATGGGAGATGTAGTCTGTCCAGGGAGCTGAGCCCATAAAGGAGAATGGGGGCATGACATATCAAAACTACAGTTCCCATGTGGCATCATAGTAACTCAGGCACACTAACCCCGAACTGAAATGAAACATTTGATTTTGATTTTCCCAATGGAAAATTTTAAAAAGCCAACAAAATCTACATTTTCACATGGAAAATTTCAGTTTGCCAGAAGTCACATTTTCATAAACATCTGGATGGAAAATTTCTGATCAGTTCTAGTTCTACATCAAATGCCTCATCTACCCTGATGCCTCATATGTCCCTATATCCTTCTCGCATTTCCATTCCTTCTCCCAGGCTGCGCACTATGTATAGAACTCCCTGCCCTTGCCAGTTTATCTATGCACCTTCCTTCCTGCTTTCACAGCCCTTCTCAATCCTCAGCTCTGCTCCTCTGGCCCAGTGGAACTCTCCAGAGTTAGGAGTGAATCTCATCTCTGCAGGAGACAGAACTTGCTCAGGGGCTGGTCCCAGACTGTGCAATAAACTTTCCAGGAACAAAGGACCATCACAAAACTCCACACCTTCCGCTCCAAGCACCAGGTGCATTTCTTCCACTTGCCTTCACTCACACAAATAGAGAGCAATATGTATATTTTTAAAGATCGTACAAAAAATACCCTTCACTGCCCACACTTCTCCCCATAGGGAGAAGATGAGAGCACAAACACCACATGACAGATGTCAGTCATATAATTAATTCATTGCTAGAAGGTGATTAGATCCTACAGTGATGAACGCAGCATACAAACCTATATAGAATAGAATAGAATTAAGAAAACCCCACAAAGGGAGCCAATAATATTAATGATAGAAATTCATACACTGTCATACTCCATTTCTCCCTTTATGTCTCTGCTAATTTCTAAATTTTTCCCCTGGTTTCTCCTTTGTGCTGACATTGTACCATTTCTTTCCTAGGATTGTCCTCTAAGTCAATACTGGGAATTACCATTCCTTCCCTCCTGGTCGTAGCTGTGGTGTGTTCCCTTTTGGCAAGAAAAGGTAAGAGTCACATTCATCACTGCCCACAACAGCCCAGACAGATGATGAAAAACAGTCATAAAATTGATGTAAGGCTTTGAAATCCTTCAGTACTAAAATCCTGCAAAGGACAAGTGCTGGTAGGACAGTGAAGCATCTCAGCTAACCAATAGCAAGAGCCAGTGTAGCTGTGGTGAATAAATTGTCTGTCAGTAATTAAGGCTATGAGTCTGTCACGGAGGCTGTGGAAGTCATGGATTCTGTGCCTTTCCACGAACTCTGTGACATCTGCAGCTGCAGCAGCCAGTGCGGCTGACTTAAGGGCTGCCTGAGTAGCTGGACCTAGGGACAACCAACCAGGATGACAACATGAAAGAAGCCACCCAACAACTCTCCAAAACCACCAGCTACAAAGTACTCAAAGAAGACCCCACACCACAATTTACCCAGGAATTTAAGGATATCATCAAATCCTTTCCCAAAACGCTCCAAGAGAAACTCCACAAACTCATCCCCCATGAGAAAACCACAGAGAACTTCTATATGCTTCCCAAGATACACAAACGAGGGAATCTAGGCCGATCCATCATATCTGGTCATGGCACTCTTATGGAAGGAATATCAGAACTCATAGAAACCATCCTCAAACCACTCCCCAAAAGTTGAGCAAGATTGATCTGAGTCAGGCGTATTTACAGATGCACTTTGATGAGAAGTCCCAAGAGCTGTTGACTATCGTGACACATAAAGGGGTCTACCGATACTGTCGCTTGCCGTTCGGAATAACGTCTGCTCCAGTTTGTTCCAGAGGGCTATAGACCAGATCTTGAGCGGTTTGCCAGGAGTCCAGTGCTATCTTGACGACATCCTGGTACTTTCCAAGGATTTAACATAACAAAAAGTCTGGTACAATAAAAGATATTACCTCATCCACCTTGTCTCTCCAATGAACAGTTTCAACAGGTCTAGTGAAGGCATTGACTATCTAAAGTGAGAATCAGCTAAACAGCTACTGTACCAGATCATTTTGGCTTTTCTAATCTAGCATTAGGACTAAATAATATTGAAACTGATTTTGTTTTGTTTCTTCAAAGCTATTTACATTTCTGTCTATCTAGGTTCTTTTTTCTGGACTCATCACTGTAGTATCTGAGCACCTTCCAGTCACACATTAGGTGATGTGACTGCACATCTGTCACATGTATGTTCTCTCATCCTCTCCCAAGGGGGAGTAGTGTGTGCAGTTGTGTGGAGTAAATCGTTTTTTCATGGAACTGCTCAGAGTGTAAGAACCCTGTGTACTAATGGGATTGATAGGGATGGATGGATACATTCAGCATATAGATCAACAGAAATAAGGAGTACATATCACCTCTACATACATACACAGCCTTAACCTGGTCTCCTGGAAACCATGCCATTAACTTGAAAGGAAGCAAAAGCAAGATAGCCGTGAGGAGCCATACGGAAAGCTGATCAAAGACTGTGTGCGCTTGTGGCTGTCGTTTAGTTCATGGTGATGTGTAGAGATTTTAAATAACATTTTCTGTTTATTTTTCAGTTCCATCGAAGTGGAGAGATACAAGGTAAGTTGCAATCATCCCTTGGCTGACATGTCTAGCTGATATTCTGCCCAGACAAACACCAGTCATGGAGGCTGACCCTTCAAAAGGGCCTAAAGCAGCTAAGGCTTCTAAGAAAGCTGAGTGCCTAATTCCCTTAGGCCCATTGAGCATTCAAGCCAGAACCGTAATGCTCAAACCACCACTCACCATAACAATATCCATGGATCTGGTGGGATGCGAGCTCCCTTTCCTGGTTCAATCACTTCAAACTGCAGCTTCCCCCAATCCCCGTCATTAGCACCAATGGCGACAGAGCACCATCTAAGGGGGTGGCACATGGAGTGGGGTTAGGTTCTGCCCCTGAGTTATGGGAGGCCCTGGGGGGTGCGGGAGTTGGAGATCAAGCCTGTCCCACAACATCTCCTGTTTCACAAGGCTGGCCTGGCTCCCCACTCTGGCCTGTTGGCTCTCGCCACTGAACGCAGGTGGGGTCCTCCCTCGGCAAAGAAATACGACACCCAACCTGTCCCCTTCCTGCCCCTGGCACTGATAAATCACCTGCCCCGATCTGAGCTGTGGCTGGCCAAAAAGTGGTTGGGCTCTGGCCTGGGCGCCCCCGGACTCTGCAGTCGGTGACTAGCACCAATCAGAGCTGGTCAGGAAGTTTTCGTCAAAATGGGTTTTTTTTGGCAAAAAATATTGATTCGAGGAAACCAAAATTTGTGCTGAAAGGTATGTTTGAATGACACTTTTCTTAGGAAGGTTTCCTAGGCGCCAGGATGGAATTGCTGGCTAGAGACAGCTCCATCCTACAATGTCCAATACCCACGTCGTTAGGCCTTTCACCTAGACGGTAGGACACCCAAATTCAAGTCCTGAACAAGATTGTACCCTCACCACTAGTTTATAGAGCCTGCTTCTCTCTCTCTCTGGCTCAGTGACTCTTCAATTAGTTATACACAGCGGACAGCCTTCAACAGCAGAGATTGAGGGTGCCCCAGGTCAGAATGTCCCATAACTCAGTTGTCAGGCTCTCACCCAGTTTAACTCCCTGATCCACACTGGGTAGACTAGAGACGTGACCTTGGACTCCCCACATCCCTGGGAGAGCATCACAAACAGGGGCAGCTGCTGACCTCCCTGGTTATGTTGTGCTTGCGTTTTTCCACAGGAAACACAGTCCGCGTGAGAAGGGTGACAAGAGCCCTGACGATCAGCTTCAGCGTAAGATGCTGCTGCCCTCAGTGCTTAGACTGGAGGTGGCGTAAAAGGCCGGGGGACAGGACAGCCAAAGCAGGGTGACAGCAGGAACTTTCCAATAGGTCTCAACCTTTATTCCAGCTCCGGCTTCTAACCTGGCATCAAGTAAACTAGAGCTTGTTATTAAAAGCCAATTACTGGGGGGGTAGGGGGTGGGAAAATGTTAATTTCCCCAAAAAAATTTCTCAAAAAATGCTTTTTTAAAAAAAAAGGGGGAGGGGGAAATATTTTTGAAACCCATTTTGTGTAAATAAAAGATCATTTTTCATGTATAAATGGGGAAAAAATTGACCAAAATGAAAATTTCCCACAATTATTTTCATAATGGTCAAATAGCCATTTTTAATATATATATTTTTTTAAAGTTTCAGCAGCATCATTTTGACCAACTCTAGAGTTAACAGGAGTTCTCTGGCATTACACTAGAAGTTGATACAGATCTATTAAATGTCTTTCCTCAGATGCCACGATCGTTGGATTTCCCAGGGCCAGCACTACAGTAAGTGAAAGCATGGAAGTTACTTATTTATTAGCATTTCTATTGTGCCCGGACACTGCACAGTTCAGTCTGCATCTGAGTTAGCATTTTGTAGCTTATATATTAACCACAAAATGTTAAATGGTGAAACACATGAAACCCTAAGAGCTGATCTTACTGGGGTCTGGTTCAATGTGTCAGACCACTTGTGCCACTGGCAGTTTTACCACTGTTTCCTAGGAAAATAATTATAAATCTCCCTCTTCCCCAAATCATATCAAAACAACACCACCACAAAACCCCTAGAAGGCCTCTTCACAGCAAGGCCAACAAAAACAATAAATCTGGAGTTTGAAAGCCACACTGCTTTGGATGTGTCAGCCAAAAATGGAAACTTCCAGATCTCTAAAAGACCTCATCCAATTTGAACCAAACTTTCCCAAAAAATGCCTCCCTCCCCACCCCGGTGGAGAGATGTGCCATGGACAACATCAGATAGGTTGGTTTGACATCATTGAAGTTGGAGATTTCATGAGACTAGGCCCACTGGCAGCTTGTGGCCCCAGACGAAAGATACTGGAGCATCCTTCTGCACCCACAGATATATCAGACCAGTCCTTCGTTCTTCACCTGTAAAACAGCTCCCCACCCCTGCTTTTTTCCTCTTCCTGTTAATTTTTCTTTCTAAAGTCTCCCCTCTCCCGATCACTTCATTAGCATTTAACTCAGTATGCTAATACACGTCTATTGTAAGACACACAAAACACAGCGGTCAGATAGAGAGACAAGGATCTCCCACTTCCTGTCTGGTGGAAACTGTCGCAAGGCACACTACCTCGGGGGGACCTGCCTTTGACTACAAGGCCTTAAGAACATAATTTCCAGTATGTATACACATCTCTTCTTCCATATTATCCGCACATACATTTCACAAAGATTTTGAGGACCAGTGTAACACAGGCTTTCGGTAGAACCCTCACATGACTCTCTTTGGTGAAACAGACTGTAAATACAAGCCCCATGGGATCCCTGTAACTCTCATGCCCCCCTCCCTGTGCCCTCTTCCAGTTGGCAACAAGAGACCCTTGGGTCACACCACACATCTGGGTTAATAAATCTGCTTCAGCCTTCAGCTGAAGCCGTAGCGACCCTCAGCTTTAGATCCAGAAGTCCCGTAGACAATCCCCACTGTCGACAATTCCCCGAGGAATTACACCTGCTTTTTATCCCCCCTTTGCCCTTATATTGGTACTGCAGCCTTAACAGACTCATTGACACACTATTAATGCACGCGCATGTTTTCTGCAGTGTTCACAGCCCAGCAGAGACATGGCAGTGACCTATGCAACAATAGGTCATTGCACAGGGCAGCAAGCCAAGCACTTGCCAGCCGGGGAAACAGACGATGACGTGCATCCTTATGACACTGGTGAGCAAATCTGGCAAGTATGAACCCCACTGACCTTTCATCTGTGAGATGTTTGGGGAAGGACCCAAGTCACAGTGTTTGGAACTGGAGCTAGATCTTACCCTGAGCTTCCCCAAAGTTTGGAGGCATTTAGTTTTAATTTTCTGGTTTGGTCCTATTTTAGAGATTCTGTTCTAGTCTATGTAGGTTCTTATCTCACCCTCCCCACAACAGTATCTGCACACCTTCTAGTAACGCATTAAATGACATGAGTAACTTCTGTCCCATATAGTTCATTCTCTCTCTCACCTGGTTCGAAAAATGGATTTTATGTTCCACAAAACATTCTGAGATTTCCCAAAAATTTCATCCAGAATCAGAACAGAAAAAGCCTAGCATTTTTAATTTTGTTCATGAAACAATATAAAAAAAATTAGTTTTGGTCAACTGAAATGTTTCGTTTTGATAAATTCAGACCATTTCATTTTGAGTTGGACTCATTGGGGGAAAAATGCTTTAAAATAAAATGCAGTACATTTCAAAATGAAAAATTATTTTGTAATGAAAAAAATCAAAACTTTTCTTTACAAAAATGTTGAAAAGGGATTTTTGCCACATTTTCTATTATTTTTCTCATTTTTAAATACAGCGTCATCAAAATTAATACATATGGAGTTAATTTGGAATAGCTATTCTGGAAAAACTCCCCATGTAGACAGGTCAAATATGTTTGCAGTAATGCATGTACCGAGAATGGAACCATTCCCTTGCAAGTGGTTATTATTCACATGAATATTCCCATTGTAGCCAGGAGGGCTGCTTGCAAGAATAGGATTATAACATCTGCATCCAGGCAGAACTAGAGGTGAGCAAATAAGTGCTTTTTCTTGGTTCAGTGGCCAAACCGAAAAATCTGGGGTTTAGTTCATAACCAAACCTGATTTTGTTTTTTCTTGCTGAATGTTTGGGTTGAATACACAGTTCCTGTACTCATGAATTCACGTGTGAATGTCAATTCAAAAGAAAATGTCACAACTTTTCATTTTGACATTTCCCCCCCAAAATCAGCTTTGTTTTGTTTTACTGAAATTGTTTATTAAAATTTGACCTGAATGTGCAAAGTTTTGCAGCCCTGAAAATATATTTTTTGGAAAATTTATTTTTCGCCAAATTTTTCCCAATTCTCATTAAAACATATTAGCACACATAAACCAAGCACCCCTCAAAAGCTCTCCTTTAGAAGCAGATAAGTTCTTGGAGCAAAATTCATCCCGCACATATATAAATATGTGTGTGTCTGCCTGATGTATTTTGAAATATGTGTATACGCTTCCATTCAGAGTAAATATCCCTGGTTCTAATTTATAGACTCATAGATTGCCAGGCCAGAAGGGACCACTGTGATCATCCAGTCTAGCCTCCTGTAGCACACAGGCCAGAGAACATCCCTGAAATAATTCCTAGAGCAAATCTTTTAAAAAATATTCAGGCTTGGCCCATCCAGTCTGATGTTGCTGGGATTCTGAATTGAACAAGGGTCAGAGTTAATAGTTCATGTTCCTTCTGTATTTCAGGTTGTTCAGCTGAGATACTGTGAATGTTCATTTTTATCATGTTTCTCTCTCTCACCTTTTCCAGGTTTTGGTCTCTAATGTGGCTTCTCTGAGAACTCTGGCCCAAGTCTCAGCTCTTGCAAACTCTTTGGATTTGTTTTCCTTTTTGTGCATCAGATTTTTTTTTCTTTTTGGTAACACATTCTAACCTTGAGTAACCGATCTGCTTCAGAAGAATAGCAGCCCAGCTCCCCAAAGAACAGAAATCTGTTCCCTAGCTTCCAATAACTCATTTCAGTCAACCGATGGCTATGCCTATTTTGGAGCAAATGGTACATGAAAAACACAGAATTGAAGGTAGATGAGAATTTCCACGTTTAACATTTAACATTATATCAGACTATTTAATGCAGCATGGCCTGGACTGGGAGCTGGGCTCTATTTCTCGCTGTGCAACTTGGACAAGTCACATCTCCACTCTATGACTCAGGTTACCCATCTGTAAACTATGGATTAGGACACCGACCTCCTTTGTAAAGCATTTGGAGATCTATAGACGAAAAGCACTAGCTGGCCAGATTCTGCCAGCCTCACTAATAATGAGTAGTGCCCTACTCCATGAGTGGTGCTCCTGAATTCAGTGGGACTTCTTAGAACAAAATGCTATGAAATGGGGGGTATTCACCCCTCTGCAGCTCAAGGCCTATGTATCGCTTAAACAGGGTGTAAGGGGCACATACTCCGTGCATAAACCTTGTGCAAAGGTGTGAATTTAATCCCAGGTAAATAAGGGCAGACACATCCAGCCTGTAGTAGCTCTCTCCAGTACACACTAGCTTGCAGACCTGTGTTTTCATTTCCCTTCATATATATTTAGAGTGTTGTTGATTTGGCAGCTTTCCTTCTTTGAAGGAGGCTGCTCTCATTGGGCTGAAATACAGGTGATGCAACAAGTTACAAACTGCCAGGCACTGTCTGATGCTGGGGGAAATGTCTGCCCTGGTTATGCTGCCGACATTTTGCCTTTTCTCTTTCACTTTCCACATTCACAGCTATGGCCCATGTATTTATGAAGCAGTTTTGCTGACCAGCATGTACGTGAGCCAGTGTAACAGGTCATCAGCAAGCCTGTCCTGTTCCTACTTCTTTCTCTCACAAAGCCAGTCAGAGACCCTCAATTCTGTAACCACTGCTGCAAGTCTATTTATAAGTTGTGCTCCTACCACCTTTTCTCATACACCATTTGCTATCTTAGCAGCTAGACCCAAGCAGAAAGAGCCAACCCTCTGCTTCCACACCCCCAGTTCCCTCCTGCCTTTCAGCCCTTTATACAGCCCCAGACTAACTGGGCTGGCAGCTGCCTCTAATTGTCTAATTAGGTTCTGGTTTCCTCCAGCCAGCTCCCATTTACCTGCCTAAATAGGAGCTGGCATGACAGGCGGGCGGACTCAGCAGTCTTTGCTCAGCACCCTGTCACAGCCACCCCAAACTACCACAGGCACAGGAGACAAGAGTTATAACAAGCTCATTTCACTTACAACTCATTTTAAAGGGGGGTTGGATTGAATCATTCCAGCACAGAGATATTGACAGAGCTGCGCATTCTGGAAATTGGAAAATGTACATTGTTGAGAGGAAATTTAAATGTTGTCCTTCAAATAAATGTTGCTTTAAACCTCAATCTAAAGTCTACTTTTGTCTTGTGTTTAGTGCGTAGCCACAAAGGAATCACAGCAAATTCCGCTTGCTGGATCATGCTATTTATCATTAATATTTATATTGATGATCTTTGCAGCTAAAACACTAGTTTGGGACCCAGAAGAGCTGGATTCAAATCATAGCTGGGACCCAGACTGCCTGTGTGTCCCTGGGCCAGTCACTTGGGAGCAGATTTTCACAGGTATTTAGGCACCTATAGCTACCAATGGGCACATAGGGGGATTCACAAAAGCCTCTAGGCACCTAATTATAGTTGATTCCAATAGGTGTTAAATGCACAGGTGATTTTCAAAATTCAACTAGGTCCCTATCTGCACCCACAGGTGCCTGAATACCTGTGAAACTCTGGCCCCAGGTGTGACCCCTCTGGTCTGAAGTAGTAGGGATGGAAAGGGCAATGGGTGGGTTAGATTTTGCTGTCTAAGAAAGAGGCCAAGATGGGAGAGTTGCAGGATATGAGAAAATTCCACCCCTTATAAGAGATGCTGTCAGCTGCTAATTGCAGCAGTGAAACAGACTGGAGGATCTGATGCCAATCCGAAGCTTTTGCTGGTGCTCCCCTGTAATCCTCCCATGTAGAGCCCAGCTGGAGTGAAGCCAGGTGCTCCTTATCTCTGCCCTGCCCCTGGTCCTTATCTTCCTGCGCAGGGGTTCTTAGTCCAGCAACTGCCTCTCTGGGGCTTGGTGCTTGCATTCAATTCATGACAGCTTCGGAGAGGGTGAGCAGAGAGCTGCCATGTATGGAAAATAATACAGTAATCAAGGGAAACGGATGCTAAGGAATATTCCCAAGACTACTGGATCAACTCAATAAATGCTACTGTAGACTCAGTAAATGCACTGTGTATTTTATGGGTTGGCTGGGGTTTGTATTCCTGGCTCAGTGGGGGAGCTAAACAATTCTTCCTCCAAGAACTAAAGTCACTTGTGGGATAATTGCTGCAAATCCCCAGTGCAGGTAACGAGTCTGGGATAATTACAGCCAGGCTTGGCAGACTTCCATTTGTGTTTTGTGTATAATTCCTACAGCAAATATTGATGTTTCCTTTGCTTTTCTGTATTTAAATTTCCACAGGTGTGGGAAATAATGGGGGCACCAGACAATGGGGGGAGGGGATCAGACAATAATTGTTTAATGACAATCGATGTTGAGATCCAAAAAGGTAAAGCTTTATAGCTATTAAAACACAACTTGTCAACACCAGACGTCAAAATATCCTTACATCAAATGCTAGTAAGTTCTCAAGCTGCATTTTTCTGACTTACTGAGGGCAGAGAGCGTGTGACACCAAGGGAGGGAAAGCCACCAAACCACACCAGAGATTCACAACAGCGAAGCCAGAGGGGGAGGGGAGGGTCAGAACAAACAGCAGGGGGAGGGCAGTGGGGCAATGGCGCCATCTAGAGGGTGCACTGGAGCCCAGCTGGGAGGGAGCCAGCATGGCCCTAACTCCCAGGCCTGGGATGGCTGGGCTGAGGCAGAAATGTCCTGGGAGGTTCCCCAGCAGACCCACAGCTGGGCCCTAGACAGGATCAGTGACTCCCCCTGCTGCACATGCACCCCACAGAGGCAGGCCAGGGACAGGGGAAGCTGCAGCCCTGGCTGAGGTGGGGCAGGCAGTGACAAGGGGCTGTGGGTCCAGGAAGGGGGGGACTGACCCCAGCTGCAGAGCCCAGGCCCTAGGGATGCTCCAGCTGAGGGGCAGGGAGAGAGACTGAGAGAGGAGAGTCTGCTGGGCTGTGCAGCATCCCTGCCTATGGGGCCTGCTGCAGGCCAGACTTCAGTCCAGGCTGGCTCTGCTCTGGGGCTGGGATTAGGGTCCCACGAGGAAGTTTCCTGTTGGCAGATGAGATCTCGGAGATGAGGCCCCTTCTGTCCCTGTGCCGGCTGGCAAGGCAGTACTGCAGGGGGGCAAACACTAGGGCCTCTCCACTTGGGTTTCACACGCTGAAGCTCAGGATGTCTTTGGAGAAATTCATGTCCCCCCGTGCTCTGTTCCCAGCCCCCACCTGCTGGCCAAGGCCCATGGGGAGTGTGGGATCCATGGCTTGGCAGAACCCCATTGTTCTCGAGGGGAGACGAACTCCTGAGAATCCAAGAAGGAATCAGCATTGCACAGATTCACACAGCAGGTTTATTGCAATGGGCATAAACACGCTGACATCTGCCCTGGTGTCTGTACAACTGCAGTCAAAGGAGGAGCAGGGATGGGGGAGGCTGAGAGAAATGCACACAGACAGCACTGAGATGTTGGGGAGCGGGTCAGAGCAGGGAAGGGTCTGAAGAAAGAGACACAGAGCAGAAAGACTTTCCCTAATACTACTCGGCGAATAGCCCATACAGGAGCCACTGGCCTCTTTGGCTTCCACGGTTTCAGAGTCAATGTAGACAGGAGGTGCAGGCTGCGCCATGTGTTTCAGAAGCTGGAACGTTAGCTGGGCCTGCCACGGGCTTTCCCTATGACGGCGTATGTTGCAGTTTCGGTTTCCTGCTGCTGAGGACGCTTTAAAATAAAAATAAAATACTGTTATTCATCTGCTAGCCCCAAAACCCCATCAGATAGCAACAGTATTGCAGAATAGCTCTTTGAAGCTACATGCAAAGCAGCAGGTCAAAATATGGAGAAACAATTTTGCAAAAAATATGTGGAATTTGTTTGCATCTCACTGGTTCAAGGTGGATCCGTTTTTTATTTTTTCACAATTTGCCATTATTGTTTTTAATCAGAATTCTCCACAAATGTTATCAAAATAATATTTTGTTTGTTTACTGAAAGCCCAGTTCTCAGTAAACAATTTTAGCAGCCACTTTGGTACATTTGCTCCCCACATTTTTGCATGGAAAATTTCAACAGTCCTACAATTTTTTGTGAAAATTTTCATTTTAGAACAAAAGCTCATTTTTCTACCAAACATCTTTTTGTTAGAAAAATTTCAGTCAGCTCAAAGACAGAGGCAGGAGCAGATAGCGATAGAAAACTGGGCAGAAAGAGAGAGAACTATTGTCTTTTTCATGGGTAGTTAAAAAAAACAATTGCAGTGGCAGAAGTTCTGGAATCGTAGGGTAAGACTCTGCCGGAGCGCAGACTAGACAATCACAGTCATCCCTCCTGCATTACGAACTCTGAGGCTGCTCCCTACACCCAGCAGGACAGGGAGGGGAACGCAAATCCCAGCTCACACCCCCAGCGCTGAGGTCAGCCCTGCTGCAGCATTGGACAGCGTCTCATGGCACAAATTCTCGCTGGCATATCCCAGATTCTGAGCCTGAAATTCACCATCAGGATTCAACCGACACCGCGACTCACCCTGCCTTTGCCAAACTTGCTGATGGTGGCATCTGGGGAGAGAGTTAGCAGAGATCAGGGGGGTAAATGCTGCCCCCTCGGAGAGCCCCCCACAGCCCAGCCCTCACTAGGCACCCAGCACCCCCTGGGGACACCCACACAGCCCCTCAGCCTCTCTCGGCCCCACACAGCCAATGCCACAGAGGGCAGAGGTAAAGGAGAGAGACTATTCTGGTTGTGGGTGACTTGTTCTGTCTCTCCAGGGCCTACGGGAAGGGGATGGGCCATTCCCACTGCAGCAAAGGGGTCTGACGAGCTGCTGTGATTCTCTGGCGGGCCCAGCTGCCCCGGGTGCCTGTGTTTGGCTCAGTGCCATGCTGTGCTTTGTGGGTGTCTCAGATCACGCCCCACATCACAGCAACCTCTGAACACTAACGCAAGCAGTATCAGGGGCCATGCAGAACCAACCACTGTCCCCAGATGAGCCGTCACCTCCTGCCCCTCACCCTTCTCCAGCAGCAGGGCCCTCCTGGGTACATCAGTGGATCTAAGTTCTGGTTATCCCCCTATTTGTACAGCCCCATCACTGTCCCCGCTCGTGGGGTTCTCCTCCCAACCCCTCCCCGTGCAGTCGGACTGTCCCGTGTTACGTATGGGGAGCGGCAGCACACAGAGCTAACGGATGGGAGCGCCCCACCCTTATTGACACGGAACAACCCATCGCTCTGAGAATCGCCCCGCTGAGTCCCATGGCAGAGCTTGTGGAGTGAGGTGTTTGTCACCATGAGCAAGGGTGGAGGGACCTGGTCCTAAGTGACTTACCCGGGGTCACCCAGGGAGCCTGCAGCAGAGCCAGGAATTAAATCCCGATCTCCCAAGGGCCAGGCCCAACCCAACCACAAGACCAGCCTGCCTCTCTGTCAGGTCTTGTAGCCGGGACTCAGTTCCACAGATCAGTGGTTTCTGCCATTGCTTGGTGGGGCCCTCTAGGGAATTTCACTGTAGGCTGAGCCTGCCCAGAGCTCCTTCCCCAACCCAGCACAGGCAGATCCCTGCGGGGCAGATGCACAGAACTGCTGCCCTGCAGTTCATGGGCTGGGCACCTGAGAACACTGAGTACAGCCTTTCTTTCAGTGTCCTGCTGTCTCTCACCTAAGATTTAACGCTCTCTCTGCAACAGCCCAGCAAGGGGAAGTGCTGACCTCGCAAGGGGAGATATTTATCTATTGCTTGATCTCGGTGTTCAGAAATAACACACCCTAGCACCGACCCCAGGGTCCGGTCACAGCTTTAAAGTGCACACTGTGGGGCTCTGTTCACACCAGCTCCCCCACTCCCTCAGCCCGACCAGGCACCGCTGGCTGGTGGTCACGGCACCTGCTCTCCTGCTGAACGGTGAGAAAGTCCCCGCCCAGACCCACCGGTTCTTTAAATGGACACATTTCACCGGGGTGGTTTGTTCTATTTGGGGCTGTGAGCTCGGGGCTGAGCAAAACAAGTGAGTGCGGTGGCAGATCAGGCTTTCCGTGACATCTCTGCAACCTTAATTGCATCACTCCAGTTGCACGGGTGCAAGTCAGAGCTGAATTTCACCCCTCATATATTTTATTTATTATTATTATTTAACATTTCTGTTGCCGTAGCCCCTAAAGATCACAGCTAGGCTGCGCCAGGCACTGTACGTTAGTGCAATGCACCATGGAGACCTAGGGTACGAGGATCTCACCTTTCAGACGTGTAGCCCTCCCCATTCTACAGATGCTGGGCAATGAATTGGGGCCCAAGGGAAACACAGGGATGTAAAAAGGAGTCATAGTCATAAAGTTTAAGGCCACGATGCATCACCAGGTCATCTGGTCTAACCTCATACATATCACAGGACAAAAAATCCACCCAGTTGCTCCTGCACTGAGCCCGGAAACCTGAATTGGACTAAAGTATCACAGCCCTCAAAAGACTAAACTGTTGTGTGCCTCGAGCAGAGAACAGGAGGGACTGAGATGTGTTAATGCCCAGGGCGCTTGCAATGGCAGGGAAATGATTAAGTGAGATACACCCAGATAATCCCCGCAAGTGAATTGCACCCCATGCTGCACAGGAAAGTGATTTTTTTTTTTGTCAAAAAAAGCAAACTCTCGAAAATCAAAATATTTCAGTTCCGAAATGCTGCCACTGTCCCCCTTGGGAGTTGTAGTTTGGTTTCCTCATGCCTCCATTCTCCTCTATTGTGGGGCTCCCCATCTAGATTTTATCCCCCATGATGCACTGTGACCATGGCAGTCCCATGATGCACCAAGAAGGGAGACCCTGGTGCACCATAGCAGATACAGACCAACCACAGAACCGGTGCACAGAGGACAATGGAAGCATGAGATAGCAGAAATATAACTCCCACAATGCACCACAGCAGTATTTTCAAATCAAACTATTTTGGTTTGGGGCCAAAATATTTCCATTTTTGATTCCCCTCCCCCCTCCAAAATGCAATTTGCTATGAAAAGAATGTGATTAAAAGAAATTTTTATCATAAAATTTTTCATGGAAAAAAATTCTGACCAGCTCGGTTCTGAAATGCCAGGATGGGACTGAAGTGCTGCCATTGTTTTGATTTTTAGCTAGATCAGATTCAACCCAGATGCCACCAATAGGGCAATAAAGGTCAGAGGTCACCATCTGACAGTTCGCACAGCTCCAGCCACCGCAAATAACATGAATCACCAGCAGCTGGCAACGAGTGACTAGGAACAACATTGGCAACAGGGGCATAGCCAGATCTGATCTTTTGGCAGGGCCTCTGGTTGACATGGGTGGGCCGGCCGAAAAACCCAAACTGGTCATGTGACTGGAAGCAGGAAGTTCGGGAAGCCACCAGCCAAGTAAGCTCCAGTTGCGCAGCAGTTTAAGCGGAAATTGGGTGGGCCTGCTTTCAGGCCCACCCAGGCCCACCCGTAGCTACGCCTCTGATTGGCAATGGGAAATCAGGAGCTCTTAGACTTCACAGCCACGCTCCCCTAGAACTCACTGAACTCGCCTCATCTGGTTCTAAAGACACTTCTTGTTCAGCAAGCTGCTGGCAAGGCAATGTGGTTGTGGAGCACATGTGCCCCCGTGGTTAACCAGCACGCTGACAGCACACTTTGTGACGATCCATACCCCATGTACGGGAGGGCACTGGGCCTTACCCATCCAGAACTGAAAAGGGAAAAAGGCAGGTTCTTACACTGAATCAGATCATCTGTGCCCATGTTCTCGGTGCTTCTATTTAGACCTTGTTCCCTGTGGAAAGCAAGAATGAAAAATGTCAGTGCAGCTGGATATTTCTCTGGGTTTCTGCTGCCCACTCTGCCTTCAGGCAGTGATGTATGCAAAGGGATCACTCTCCCAGGGTAGCTGTTTCTCAGACTGGGTTATGGCCCCCACAACTGGCACTGACATAAGAACGTCAGACCAGTGGTCCATTTAGCCCAATATCCTGTCCTTCCTTCCCACACTGAAGCAGCATTAACTCTCCCTAGACCATCCCTGACAGGTGTTTGTCTAACCTGTTAGAGTTAGAAAGATTTTCCTAATATCTAACTTAAACTTCCTTTACTACAGATTAAGCCAATTACTTCTTCCCTGTCCTTGGTGGACATGAAGAACAATTGATCACCATCCTCTTTATGGCAACTCTTAGCATATTTGCAGACTGTTACCAGTTTTCTTTTCCTCCAGACAAAACATGCCCAGTTTTTTTAACTTTCCCTCGGAGGTCAGGTTTTTTTCATATTTGTTGCTCTTCTCTGGATTCTCTTCAGTTTGTCCACATCTTTCCTAAAGTGTGGTACCCAAAACTGGACACACCAGCTGAAGCCAGACCAGCGCTGAGAAGAGCAGGGCAGTTATATCCTATGTCTTATATATGATTCTTCCTGTTAATGAACCCCAGAATGATGTTAACCTTTTTCACAACTGTATCAAATTGTTGACTCATTCAATTTGTGATCCACTCTAACCCCCAGATCCATTTCTGCAGTGCTACCACCAGTTATTCCCTATTTTGTAGTTGTGTATTTGATTTTTCCTTACTCAGTGTAGTCTTTATTGAATTTCATCTTGTTGATTTCTGACCAATTCTCCCTTTTATCAAGGTCATTTTGAATTCTAATCATGTCTCCAATGTGCTGGCAACCCTTCCCAGCTTGATGTCATCCACAAAATGCATGAGCATACTCTCCACTCCATCATCCAAGTCATTAATGAAAATATTCAATAGTATTGGAACCAGGACAAACCCCTGTGAGGCCCTATTAGATACACCTTCCCAGTTTCACAATGAACCGTTGATAACTACTCATTGACAACGGTTTCTCAACCAGCTGGACAGACACTTTATAGTAATTACATCTAAACCACATTTCCTTAGTTTATTTATGAGACTGTCATGTGGGACTGTGTCAGAAGCTTTACTAAAATCAAGCTATCTCATGTCTACTACTTCCTCCTTATCCACTAGGCTAGAAACCCTGTCAAAGAAGGAAATTAGGTTGATTTGGCATGATTTGTTCTTGATAAACCAATGTTGGCTATTCCTTGTAACCCTATTATCCTCTATATGCTTACAAATTGATTGTTAAATAAACTTTTCCAGTAACTTTGCAGGTATCAAAGTGAGGCTGGCTGGTCTATATTTCCCTAGATCCTCTTTGTTCCCTTTTTTAAAGACAAGAACTATATTTGCTCTTCTTCAGTCTCCTGAGACCTCACCTGTTCTCCAGGAGTTCTCAAAGATAATTGCTAGTGGTTCTGAGATTGCTTCAGCAAGTTCCTTCTGTACTCTAGGATGAATTTCATCAGGCCCTGCCGACTTGAAAACATCTAAGTTATCTAAATATTCTTTAACTTGCTCTTTTCCTATTCTGGCTTGTGTTCCTTCCCCGTTATTGTTAATATTAATTGTGTTAAGCATCTGGTCACCATTAATTGTTTTTAGCGAAGACTGGGAATCATAGCCGCTGTGATATTCACCGGGGAAATTCCAGTGCCACTGAGCACTCAGTTTCCTTCCCTGCCCCATCCCCAGCCAGCTCCCTTCATCACACAGTGGGCATACGTCCAGAATTACAGTGACTAAAGTTAAGGAATTATTTCTTCCTACCTTTGATGTCTCTGTTTAGATGCAACTAAAACAAAAAGAGAAAAATATTATTGGAAAGTCTCCCCACTCCCTGCCTGGCAATGAGACAGAATCAGCGACACTGTGACCACGGGCTGAACTGTATATCATGGTTAGTATGGGCTTTTCAAAGGTGCCTAAGGGATTTGGAGGCCTAGTTCCCATTTGAAGACTCCAAGTCCCCAAAGCAGGTTTGACAAATTGCAGCATGAATGTAGCTGCACATCTACCTTCAATGGGCCAAACACAGCTCACTTTAGTCACCTGATTAGTTTTATAATTATTATTATTTGTACTGTACTTCTCAACTGGACAGGAGACCAGTGAACAGGATTTCATCCTATCTATGAACAGCTGATCACGACTCTTTCCATCAATTCTTATTGCCTTTAGTATCCAGCAGCGACTAGGCATTTTGCATAAAACATGCCAAAGCATGTACATCAGTTAGGAGGCTAAGCCGTGTCGCAAACTACAGACATTCAAAAATCATGTCTCAGGCCCCAAAAATCACGAGACTGGCTTAAAAACCATGAGATTTTTCAAAAAATAACAAACTTTGGGGTGTTGGGTTTTTTTTATTTACCCTCTGTTTTCTCAGCCTTTCTTTAATTCCAGTCACATTTTAAAAGGTTTCTCTGCAACCACAAAGGATAGAAATGTCCTTTTAAAAAAAAAATTAAAGCCGAGATTCTCACACAATCTGTTGATTCCACCAGCTAGATCTATAAGCAAAACCTCAGGTACCATGAGAATCACAATTAGAGCTGAGCAAATAGTTGGTTATTCAATGCAGGGGCTGAACTAAAATAACCCTCCACCTCCAAAACATCAGTTTGGTTTGAACAGAAGCTGAACTTTTTCTATTTTTTTTTTGACAAAACAAAAATACCCAAAAAAGTTGTTTGAGTTGAACAAAACATTTCGTTCAACCCCAAATAATCGGGGGTGGAGGTCTTAGTTTCATTTCTGGTCATTTTGAGGTATTTTTCATCCTTTATTTTTATTTAGCTAAAGTTCTAGATGAAATTATTTCAAAAGGAAAAGTTGAAATGTTTCATTTTGAAAACAGCCAGAACAAACTGCTTCAATTTAAAACAATTTTTTTTTTAAATCTATTTTTGCCAACTGAAGCTATTTACTGAATTTGACCCGAATTTGTGAATAATGTCTGTGCCCCCAAAAATGCATTTTTCGTCAAATTACTATTTGCCAAAACATAGATTTGCCCAGCTCTACTCATCGTCAAATCCCAAGAGATGGCGACTCTGAGCCCCATTGAAATTCTCACTTGAAATTTGCACCCCCAGGCTTTCACTGGGACTTTGCTGCTTTGAAAAATGTTACCATTCCTCTCTCATTGGCTGACAGAGATACCTGTCTGTCAGGAGACTGGATGGTGGGCAGTATTTCCTAGTGGTGGGAGCAGGAGTCAGGATTAGCATCGGGGAGTGAGGGTCAGAACCGGAGTGAGAGTCCAAATGCCAGAGTCCAGAGCTGAGGCAGACATAGAGCCAGGAATCATAGCCCAAAGTCAGAACATGGGATGGTCTAGATAATGCTTGGTCCTGCCATAAGTGCAGGGGACTGGATTAGCTGACCTCGTGAGATCCTTTCCAGTCCTATGATTCTAGAATTCTATGAACATCACCTACCTTTCTTCACCAGAAGATAAGTCACTGGAACCAAAATCAGAAAGGAACCGACTGCAATGCTCAATACAATCGCTAGTCCCCATCCTGGGAAAAGGGATAAATATGAAGAGTCCTTTTCTGGCACAGAGCCAGTACTGTAGGTCTCACTGCCCCAGGGAGTCTTCTGGGTTATTCCTGGACAGTGCATACAACGGCTATAACCATATGTTTGTGCCCAATCTCCCTGCCCACACTAACCCCCGAATGAGCCAGCTGTTATGTGTCAGAATGTGCAAACAGCAAAGTTAGATAAAAACATAAACCTTCTTGCTGGAAGATTGCAACATCACATGACTTTATTTCTTAGAATCCAGAACCTTAACTTACAAGAAATAAACACACAGAGAGAGAAAACAGGCTGCTCCCTAAGGCAGAGAGTCTCAGCTCACCCCACCTTGCTCCAGGCTGCCTTTTGGCAGTCTGACTGCTGCTAGATCCAGATTGCACGCTTTCCCACAGGGCCCCCTGCCTGTAAGCAGGACCAGGAAACCCCCTGAAGTTGAACATGACAGCTTACAATTTTAACACAGTTTTCCATAGACTACACCGATAAAGCCACAGCCAGAGTTAGACAAGGCTGGAATGGGACCTCAGAACAAATATCCAGAAGAACTGGGGCATTTCGGAGCCACACAGCATATTCAGCACCCATGAGAAAAATCAAAGCAATAGGAATAGATCCCTAGAAAGAGCAAAACCAGTGACTTCAGTTCAAGGGGAAATGGACCCTTTGTCTGTTCTCTGGCAGGTGAGAGTCGGTGGGAATGAGGGAAGGAGAGTTTAAATGATGGGAGAAGGGGGCATCAAGGGATGGAAATATTACACAAGGGATATGGGGGGCAGTGGATACTGAATGTGATTGGATGATCCACAGTTTTGCTCTTTGCATTACAGACGTATTTCCCTGCCCTAGACACATCCAGGCCAGTGCTGGATATTTTGGACCCTTGGACCACTCCCTCCCCAGAAGGAACAGACTGGGCAGACCCCAGCTGGGGAAAACAGAGCATCCTTTGGGCCAACCAATATTGGGGCCCATTGTGCTAGGTGCTGTACAAACAGAGTAGTAGATGGTCTGTGTCCCAAAGAGCTGGCCATCAAACTAGACCAGACAGACCCAGGCCAGGAGAAGGAGTAGCACGCATCAGGAGAATGAGCAATGTGATGGCAGCAAACAGCCTGTTGGTGCCAGGGTTTTATTTATTTATTTAATTTGGTGGGTTTAGTTAGTAGGGGGTCAGCAAAATGGGACAAGCTAAAGCTGCTATTCCAGGAGTGCAGGGGGGCCTTAACGGGACCAAGCAAAACACAAAGATGTCTTGGTTGGCAGGCTGGTGGTGCCTCCTAAAATGTGCCCTGCCCCTCACACAAGCCCTGGGAGATGCTGCCAGCTGCAGAGTGAGAGGTGGGATTAGCTGTGGGGAGACAAAAGGTTTGAGTCTCCTGAGCCTGGCCAATCTTGTGTGTGCTGGTCCCCCCCACAATCCCTGCTGTGGGGCAGGTTGGAGGGGGGCTGCTCAGGGACAGACCTATCCTGAGTCTCTGAGCACAGGAGATGCCCGGCATTCGGGCCTGATCCACAGCAACGGAGTCCGATGGGCTGTGGATCGGGCACTGAGGGTGACATTTTCAAGAGCTCAGAATCCAGCATGCTCCCAGCGTGCTGAGCACTGTGGAAATCAGGCCTGAATATAGTCACTCACCTTCGTGAGGTGGAGGTTTCTCAGTCTGGTCAGTGACACTGCTGACAGTGGGGGGAGCCTTTCTGTCTGGGCAATAAACACAGGAAATATCACAATGTCTCAGCTAAGACTGAGTTAAAGTGGGGTCTGCATCTTCTGAAGTCTGAATACTTTTACACACCTGACTCCTGGCTCCCCTGTAGCCATAACTCAGCCGCTACCACACATGAAATCCACAAACTGCCCTGTTTTCACCACAGTTTTACCCCAAGTTAGTTAATTCTAGTGGAGGACACAGCTGTTTTCCTACTGAATGCACAGTTTTCAGAGCAGAAAATAATACAATCAAGCCTGAGATATCCAGGGAGTGAGGGTAGCATGGAATAACTTACTAAATGCCTGATACCCACCATCTGAGCCCTTCCCCTGCCCACACAGTGTCGCTTACAGCTGCTCACCTGTAACCTTCAGTTGCAAGGGGGCACTGAGTTGGGAATTGGTCATCTGGTTTTTCTCATCCTTGCGCTGATACCCACAGGAATAGCTCCCTGCACTCTTCATGGTGGTGTTAAGAAGCAATGTAGAACTCAATAGTCCTGGTTTTAATTTTTGGCTTGAAAAGTCCACCCCGTCCTTACAGAAAACAACTTTGGTAACATGAAGAATTGGAAGATCTGCACATCGGGCTAAAACTATGTCCCCTTCGTGAGCTGACGTCGTATTCAGGAAGAACGTTGGCGCAGAGAGATTACCTGGAACAACAAAGAGATACGGACACGTATGTCTGAGAGGGGAATGACAGGAGCCGAGCGTTAGTGATGCCTGAAATGAGAAATACATTGACTGGTGAAAGGGGAAGAGTCTATTCACTTGGGAATTCACGTAACTATGGAGATTAAAACAACAAAGCTGGACAACATTTGAGGCAACACCCTGCTTGCATTCATACACCAAGACATATCAGACTTGCTTATTTAGGCTGTTTTATTTTGGGTGGGTTTGAATTCCCGCTACCCTGGGCCAGATCCTCAGCTGCTATAAATTGACATCACTCCACTGGAGATAGTGGGCGAGATCCCTGGGTGGTGTAAATTGTCTGTAGCTTAATTAGTCAATGGGGCCAGATTCCCCAGGCAGTGTAACTCAGCCATAGCTCCACTGGAGTCACTGGGGCAAATCCCCAGATGGTGTAAATTGGCCCCATGCCATTGCAGTCAACAAAGCTACACCAGCTTACACCATCTGAGAATCCATCCCAAACACGTTTCCTTTTCGTTAATGTTTATGGTCGGCCACTGTGAGGAGTTCCATTTACTGCTTCACTCACAGGATTTCAGGCAAGGATCACACAGAAGGTTTCTCCCCTCACATCTCCTCCCATTGCAAGGGCCTGGAAAATTTGTTCCTTGTTCTGCCGTTCTTTTCCTTCCCGTGCTTCTTGTGCTCAGCTACTCACCTGGGGAGCTGCAGAAGTCCTGGCCAGTGACCCCCACACCTGCACCAAACAGCAGAGATGGTGAGTAGCAGACTGGGCATCCCTAACAATAAATACCCAGCACTGGGGAAAAGCTAACGTTAACATTTAACCAAATAACTGTCAGGAAATCCAAGAAATCATAAGCCCTTGCTGTGCAATGAGATCCATGCTAATGCGGGATCTTCACACCCATTTCTGACAGCAGGACCAGGGCCCTTATGCCCCTCCCATACACTCACCACACCATGGCTTACAAGATCACACAGTGATCGCAGCGGTAAGAGATATGCAGTGTTAGACCATCCTGTCTGTCCACCCCTCCTCCCCCCATGGCCAGAGCAGAATATTTACTAGGGTTTTGGACATTTCTCTCTCTGCCCCATCCCCATAGTGTCTAAGCACCAAACGTTAAAGAATTGAGTCCAGTGAGATGGGGAACATAATTATCCCTGTGTTACAGGTAGGGACCGAGGCACAGAACGATCCAATGGTCACACAGGGACGCAGTGGCAGAAGCCGAAATTCACCCCAGATCTCTCAAATCCCAGGCCAGGGTCTTAACAACCCCAGCTGCCTCCCCTTTCTCCAAATACTTTCTAAAAATCCCAAACAATGGGATCACAGCCATGTGCAACTACAGACCTGAATGCTGAAAACACTGAGTCACTGAACTAGACCAATGAGCGCTCATTGCTTAGAGTTTGAAGGATCTGTTTTTTTGTAGAGATTTCAAATTCTGCTTGCACAACAGCCCAATTGTAACAATTGTTATTATCGTTTTTAATTGTGATTAGTACTGAGCTAGCACCTGGAGATAACAGCTCATGGTGCCAGAGTCTGAACACAGTCATAATTAGGTTGGACAGAATTCAATTTTATGTAGTTTTATAGTTTTGACAGATGATAATAACAGATGTTTGTTTTTAAGCATTTTTCAACTTTTATCCAGTTACATTTTCACAGTTGCACAAAATTATAAGGTGTAAGTATTTTATTCAATTTTTATCAATTGAAATTTTCATAGTTGCAGGAAATTATGGGAGGCAGACAATAATTATTTAATGACAATCAATACTGAGATTCAAAAAATGAACGCTTTAGAGTCATTAAAATACATAAACACATCAACATTACATGTCAAAATATACAGAGTAAACATCCTTAAATCAAACTCAATAAGATCTCAAGCAGCACTTTTCTTACTTCACCCAGCTATAAATTTCTATTATTACCAACGGAAATATTTATTTATCGGCTTCTGTGTGAGTGCAGTGAAATCGGCATTTATTGACATTTACTGATAAAAATTTAATCCTTCAAGTCTAGTCCTAATAAAAAGACAAACACTGCCCTGGAGATCTTACAGTTTAAGTGAATGACACATAACTTTACCCCCTGGTCCTGCACACACTTAAGCACTTTAACTTTTCTCCTGGGAGTAGCCCTATTACCTTCAAAGGGTAAAAAGTTTTTTTTACAGGATTAAAGTTACGTATGTGCACAAGTGATAGCAAGAGCCCGGTCTCAGTGTTCGAGGGTGTTTCCCTTCCAAACTAGCAAAGCCGGGATTCCTCATTGGAGTTCGGCCATGTGGAAAGTGTGACATTTTAAACATCAGCAATTTAAGCACCAACTTTTGATGCTCTCTAACGGCCTGGTTTTCTGCAGACTTGATTAATTAATCTTCCTAGAATGTGTGATAACAAAAAAGACACAATCAGTGCACGTGTGATAGGTCTCACTGTGGATATCGGTGGAAAGACCCTGTAAGGAATATGACAAGATCTGGATAGTTGCAGGGGAAGATTTAAAAGTCCCCAGCAGAGTTTGAAGGATTGATCAAAAGTTAGTTGAAATCAATGGAAAAAACTATCCTTGACATCAACGATCAGACACAAAAAATGATCATTTCAACTACTCAATATTTTACTGTAACTCTGACTCCAGGCTGGTCCCCAAAGCCGAGGCAGAGCCGTTAGCCTGCCTCTCCCCTTGCTCCCTACAGCCCAGAGGCACTTTCCACCCCCTTTCCCCGACTCCATGGACAGAGAGCTCCCCCCAAACTTACAGAGCAGCCACAGCAGGATCATGGGGAACGGGAGCCAATGACGGAACCGGGGACCCTGCAGAAGCAACTGGGTCTCTGAGGAGAACCCTTGAGGCTCTGTGCCTCAAGTCCCTCCTCCACAGAGGAAACAACAGAGGAAGCGGATGGGCTGTGGTCTTTTGTTGCATGTCGGGGCACAGCCCTGAAATGTGTGTGGCCAGAGGAGCCCTCCCCCCTTGAGATGTGAATGGAAACATCATCCCCTATTCCCCCCCGCAGGCTGGTCTCTATCTCTGAGGGCTGAAAGCGCTGGTTTCCCATTTACATTTCACAGCACACAGACAACTAGACACAGGCCAAGGCTGGAATCCCTCACGGGGAGCAGTCGTGTCCTCCCTGGACAGGCCAGTGTTCCCACGTCTCAGAGGGGGACCCTCCGGCTCACACCGGGGGCAGTGACCTACCCCAATAGTATGCAGTCCCCAGAGGTTCAGCATCACAAACTGGGGCACTTTCCAGGGGACAATTCTTAGGATAATGAAATACTCGGACAGGACAAAGGGGACGTGTGGTTGGCCTGAGTTGGCGTCCCTCAGGAAATCTCCAGTCTGCACAGCCTCCCATGCACATTGAACCCAGAGCAGGAACTTAGCATGTGGGTGGGTTGATCAGGAGACACTGAGCATGTGTATTTAAGATCCAGTTACACTCTGGTAACATCAGCATTCATCCACTGCTCTTCACTGCACACTCTCAGCCCACCCCGCTGGGCACCCCTCCAGGGGCTGAGTGTCACACAGAATGTGTCCCACTCAGCCCAGCATGCTCGCAGGCAGCTCACACCAAAGACAGCTCAGACTGTGGCTGTAAAACAACCAGACATGTAGAGGGATGGAATGAAAACCTGGGACATCCCAGGTGTTCAGTCATCCCATGGAAAATGGGGACTGTGCTGCTAATACAGGACGTTTGGTCTCTGTACAGCATTACCATTAGCTGGGGTGATGAAGCGGCCAGGTATTGGATGGCTTCAGGAAAATCCTGGACACGACCCCATTCCCAAGCCACGCCCCCTATACAAATTCAGCGTGATACAAAAGACAGGGATTGGCTGGGCAGAGGAATGTCCTGGCTCTGCCCCCTTTCCCACAGCCCTATATCAGTGGCTGGCTTCGGACTAGTCCAGGTGTCTCTATGAGTGGGCTGTTCCCCGCACAGGCTCCTGCCCTGGGGAAATCCCCCTTTACAGTCACTTTGGGGCTGGCAGATGCAACGTACAGTGACTCCTTTGCACCAGGAAATGGTCTGGCTCAGCAATTCCATATCAGGATCCCATGGCATTAGTCTTAACTGGGACAAGTGCCAGGGCCGGAGTAGCATCGCTCTGGGTCTTCACTCCTATACACAGGACACTAAACCACATGGCACACGCTGCTTTGGGCTGCTAGCACAGCCAGGGCCATGAGGACAGGGTCAGTGGGGAGAGAAAAACCTGCACTGCAAACACGTCTGATAATACAGTGAGCACAGACTGGGGGAGGGGCAACCTGTGACTGGGACTCTGGGTCTGTATATAGCTCAGACGGGGCAGTCCGGAGGTGCATGAGTAACCACAGCTCCATCTATATTAGTGTAAAGGCAGCTCCTCTTTTGGCTCCCTTCTCCATCTACTTGTGCTCATTTTATTTATGAAACTTCTTTAAAATGTGTCTTGCAGTCTGGCCTCCTGATGGGGTGTTTGCACAGCCCAGGCTCCATTGATCCAGGGATGTTAACGCCAGAAGGGAGCATAGTGTTCGTGTAGTCTGACCCTCTGCATCGCCCTCCCCAAAGAATCTCACCAACCATTTTGACTTACACATGCCGGGTGTTGGAGAATCCCCCATGTCATAAAATCATAAACACAAAAAATCATCACTGATAAAGTTTGTAGAGGACACAAAAATAGGGTGACAGGTAAATAATGAAGAGGAAAAGTCACTAATTCAGAGCAACCTAGATCTTTTGGTAAACTGGAAGCAAGCAAACAATATACCTTTTAATAATACTAAGCGTAAATATAGACATCAAAGAACAAAGAATATAGGTTTTACTTACAGAGTAGGGGGCTCTCTCTTGGGCAGCAATAACTCTGAAAAAATTTGGGATCATGGAGGATAATCAGCTGGACCTGACATCCCAGTGGAATGCTGTGGCCAAAAGAGCTAATGCGATCCTGGGATGGATACTCAGAGGAATCCTCAGTAGAAGCAGAGAGGTTATTTTACCTCTATATTTTGCACTGGTGTGACCATTGCTGGAATCCTGTCTCCAGTTCTGGTGCCCACAATTCAAGAAGGATGGTGATAAATTGGAGGGAGTTCAGAGAAGAGCCACAAGAATAATTAAAGATTAGAAAACCTGCCTTATAGTGACAGATTCAAAGAGTTCAATTTATTTAGCTTAAAATAGAGGAGGTTAAGGGGTGACTCCCTTACAGTCTGTAGCTATCTACGTAGAGAACAAATATATAATAATGGGCTCTTCGGTCACTCAGAGAAAGATGTAAAACAATCCAATGGTTGGAAGCAGAAGCTAAACAAATTCAGACTGGGAACAAGGTGTGAATGTCATGCTATATGGAGTGGCCCAGAGACAAAAATATTAACCTCAGGGCAGATTATTCAGAAGCAAGGCACGAACCCGAAACTGGTTGTGAGTTCTATACTTTGATTTCACCAACCCAGTGACAAGTGTAAACTCCTCAGGCACTCTATACCCATATCATGGAGTCACAGACAGTAATTCACACCTACCTTGCCACCCAGGTAAGCTTGACTTTGTGATAAATGGTCACTTTACACCAAAGATCACAACATATTCAGGTTACTCCCAGCCCCAAAACACCAGTCACTTACCCCAGGTCAATTTGCACCTTAGATCTCAGACCAGAGACAGCACTTGTAGCCAATCCAATACTCAACTAATTAAGGATTTATTAACTCAGACAAACAAAGTTATTTACAAGGGTAAAACAGGTAAGCATACATGCACAAATGAGTTGCAGTCTTATGATCCAGATGGTGATTGAGCTGCTGAAATCTGCCAGTTCTGTATGTCATTAGAGCTAACCCAGGTTCAACCTGGGGATCTCTTGCTTATATTTAGGAATCTTTGCCTCTTAGAGTCTAATCCAAACAGCATGAAAAGATCCTAATTCCTTCTGATCAGGGATTTTTATCCCCATCTCCTTAAAGTCCAAACTGACAGGATGAGTGCTTCTGCACATCCCCCACTTCACGGGTGTGCTCGGAGCAAACAACAAAGTCCTTCTTCTTTCTTGGCTTACAATGTCCCATTTAGATTCAATAGATCTTCCTGACAGGCCAGAGATAATCCCTCCTCATGGGTGAAAACCAGTATTTCACACGTGGTGAGGCTTCTTTCCTGACTGGATTTTCAGTTTCAAAGGAAACATTTTGCAGTTAAAAAAACAAACACTTAGGTATTACCTTATCGCGTGGCTGACAGATATTATAAGTGAGTTTAATGCAGGCAGCAACTCACAAGCATTTCATAAACTCTAAACACTGACCACATTGTTACAAGTCAAATACCTATTTAACACTACTAACACACTGGTGAGTCAGACTGGTTTCCAGCTACACATTTGACAGTGTTCACTGGAGGCCTAGGGACCTTGGCATGGACTGGCACCTGACGGGCTGGATCGACAGCTCTGGAGGCATTGCTCCTCCCCTCCACACTCTGATTCCCCGACTCCCCAGTTCACTAGCACACGTTCCCCTTGCACTTCCTTCTGCATTAACACTAACCAGCACTTGGCCTTTCCTACCCATTTTCAGGTTATTTTTCTTCCTACTCCTCAGAGTATGTAGGTGGAGGTGATGCTGTGTCCTGGAGGCCCTGTCCGGCCGGGCACCCACACTCTCACAGCTGGGGGAGCCCCAAGCAGTGGCGCTGTATTTATCTGGGGACTCTGGTGCGGTGTGTGCTCTGAGAACCAAGACCCACTGGAGCAGAGAGGTTTGGGTGGGTGTGTTATAGACTGATAATAAGATGAGAAGTAACAGTCAACAGATATTTCTTCAGAGGAAATCATGTCAAACCAACCTAATAGCTTTCTGTGACAGGGTAACAAGCCTTGTAGATGGGGGAGAAGTGGTAGACGTGATATAGCTTGATTTAGTAAGGCTTTTGGTACTATCTCTCATAACCTTCTCATAGAGAAACCAGGGAAATATAACTTGGATGGAGCTACTATAAGGTGGGAGCATAACTAGTTGGAAAACCATTCCCAGAGAGTAGTTACCAGTGGTTCAGAGTCAAATTGGAAGGACACGTAGAGTGGGTTCCCACAGGGTTCAGTTCCGTGTCCAGTTTTCTTCAATAACTTTATCAATAATTTAAATAATGGCATAGAGAGTACACTTATACAGCTTGTAAATGATACCAAGATGGGAGGGGTTGCAAATGCTTTGGAACAGGATTAAAATTCAAAATGATCTGAAAAAACTGGATAAATGGTCTGTAGTAAATAGGATTAAATTCAATAAGGACAAAAGCAAAGTACTCCAGTTAGGAAGAAAGAACCAGTTGCCGACATACAAAATGGGAAATGACTGCCAAGGAAGGAGTACTGAGGAAAGGGATCTGGGGAACACAGGGGATCACAAGCTAAATATAAGTCAACCGTGTAAAACTTTTGTCAAAAAAAGCAAACATCATTCTGGGATGTATTAGCGGGAGTGTTGTAAGCAAAACACGAGAAGTAATTCATCCGTTCTACTCTGCGCTGATACGGCCTCAGCTGGGGTATCACGCCCCGTTCTGGATGCCACATTTCAGGAAAGATGTGGAAAAATTGGAGAAAGTCCAGAGAAGGACAACAGAAATGATAAAAGATCTAGAAGACCTGGCCAATGAGGGAAGATTTAAAAAAACATTTTTTTAATCTGGAGAAAGGAAAACTGAGGGGGGATATAACACTTTTCAAATACATAAAAGGTTGTTACAAGGAGGAGGGTGAAAAATTATTCTTGTTAACCTCTGAGGATAGGACACAAAGCAATGGGCATAAATTGCAGGAAGGGCGGTTTATGTAGGACATTAAGAAAATCTTCCTAACTGTCAGAGTAGTTAAGCACTGGAATCAATTGCCTACAGAGATTTTGAAGTCTCTATCATTGGAGACTTTTAAGTGCAGGTTAGACAAACACCTCTCAGAGATGATCTAGATAACACTTGGAAAATACTAGATAATACTTAGTCCTGCCCTGAGTGCAGGAGACAGAACTAGAAGAGGTCTCAAGGTCCCTTCCAGTCCTACAATTCTACGATTCTAAGACTCAGATCTCTGTTTGGGGCTGGAGTTTGACTCCCTGCACAGTGTTTTATTTGGGGGAGAGGTGGTCAGTCTGGAGTACAGCGCCCAGTGACTGTCCGTGGGGTTTGCCGTGTGAGGCATGGCCAAAATCCTCTCTTCTTGGGGATGCCTGGATGCGGTCAGGTTCCACAAATGCCCTTTTCCTCCTGGCATTAGCAAGAGAACCAGGCCTCAGATCCCATCATTGCCATAGTAACCCCAGCCTTTGCCACTCCAACACCTCACTCCTGCAGTGTCCTTGGCATGGGACGCAGGCTGGTGAAATGCAGCTGCCCCCGTCTGCGTGGAGGGAGCAAGGGAGCGTTTTACCCATCAGCACCGCACCTCTAATGGGCCATCATCACCTCTCATTGACACCCCAAAGGCTCATCCAACTTGATCTGTTTGTTGGACTCTATCAAACACACGTCAGCCCTAGTCATTCTTGTTACTGTTTTTTTGGGGCAGTGCCCACAATGTGCCAGGCACCTCCCTCACCCTGCATAGGTGACAATCCCTGATGGGATTGCTCAGAGGGATTAAGACATGAGGGGAGCAGGGAGACAGGGGGATGAGGCTGGGGGCACAAGGAAGTGAAAGGGACGGGGCTGTGTTCCATCCTCTGGGGGGGCAGGTCTGGCTGGCTCAGGCTGAGCAATGGTTTTGTCTCTCCAGGATGAAGGTGATGATCAGCGAAGACACCAGGAGGAGAAGTACCAGGGTGGAGCGGAGGATCCAGATGGAGACAGACATAGCCTGGCCTGGAACACACAAGGGGATATTTGATGGGTGGCTGGGGGGCAGGCAAATGGCTGGGCAGCTAGGGTGTGCAGGCTCCATAAAGAGCTGGGGTCTCCACAAAGCAGCTCTGCTTCCAGCTGGGCTTGGGACTATCATCCACGCCGTGTCCACCAGACAGAGAGGCTCCAGCCGGGGAAGACACCACAACCCTTCACGCCGGTACGAGGGAGCAGTCTACAGGCCGGGGGACAGGCGGCCCAGGGAAGGTAGTAGGTCTCCAGGACTAAGCAGGGTGAGACCACTCCTTACAGGGTCCCTGGGTCGGGGGCCCGGGGAAGAGGGCGGGACCGGGTCCCCCCTCCCCCTGCACTCCCCTCCCCGCCGCACCACTGGCACAGCCGCTGAAGCGCAGGATCCACAGGGCAGGACAGGCGCACCCTGCCACACCCTCCAGAACTACTGGGGGCCGTGCCTTGCAAAGAAGATGCACAGGGTCATGAGAACTTAGAACAAATCCGCCACAGGGACTGGGATAGTTCAGAGCCCTGCAGCATGTTCAACACAGAGGGGACACGGGGAACTAAGGCATGGAATAGAGAGATCTAAAAGTGACCTCAAGCAGGGACTGTCTTTCCAGGACTACATGTCCCCTTGACTGTTCTCCTGGAACGGGACTGCGGACAGGAGCTAAGCATCAGGATATTGTATTGGGAGACAAGTTGACACTGAAGCTATCTCTAGATGATTCTCACACTTTCCTTCCCCAGTTTACAGACCAATCTCCCTGCCCTAGACACTCTCAGACCACTACTTTATGCTCTGAGCTCTGTGCTGCTGCTCTCTGAAGGGGAAGGGGTTTGCAGAATCCAACATGCTCTCAGCCCGCTGAGCACTGTGGAAATCAGGCCTGAATACTGTCACTCACCTTCGTGAGGTGGAGGTTTCTCAGTCTGGTCAGTGACACTGCTGACAGTGCGGGGAGCCTTTCTGTCTGGGCAATAAACATAGGAAATATCACAATGTCTCAGCTAAGAATGAGTTAAAGTGGGGTCTGCATCTTACAAAGTTTGAACACTTTTACACATCTGACTCCTGGCTCCCCTGTAGCCATAACTCAGCCGCTACCACACATGAAATCCTCAAACTGCCCTGTCTTCACCACAGTTTTACCCCAAGTTAGTTAATTCTAGTGGAGGACACAGCTGTTTTCCTACTGAATGCACAGTTTTCAGAGCAGAAAACAATACAATCAAGCCTGAGATATCCAGGGAGTGAGGGTAGCATGGAATAACTTACTAAATGCCTGATATCCACCATTTGAGCCCCTTCCCCTACCCACACGGCGTCACTTACAGCTGCTCACCTGTAACCTTCAGTTGCAAGGGGGCACTGAGTTGGGAATTGACCACCTGGTTTTTCTCATTCTTGCGCTGATATCCACAGGAATAGCTCCCTGCACTCTTCATGGTGGTGTTAAGAAGCAATGTAGAACTCAATAGCCCTGGTTTTAATTTTTGGCCTGAAAGGTCCACCCCGTCCTTACAGAAAACAACTTCGGTAACATGAAGATTTGGAAGTTTTGAACATCGGGCTAAAACTGGGTCCCCTTCTTGAGCTGACGTCGTATTCAGGAACAACTTTGGTGCAGGGAGATCTCCTGGAACAACAAAGAGACATGGTCACGTATGCCTGAGAGAGGAATGACAGGAGCCGAGTGTTAGCGATGACTGAGATGAGAAATACATTGACTGGTGAAAGGAGAAGGGTCTATTCACTTGGGAATTCACGTAACTAGGGAGTTTAAAACAGCAAAGCTGGACACCATTTAGGGCAACACCCTGCTTGCATTCACACACCAAGATGCGTCAGACTTGCTTATTTAGGCTGTTTTATTTTGGGTGGGTGTGAATTCCCGCTACACTGGGCCAGATCCCCAGCTGCTATAAGCTGGCATTGCTCCACTGGAGACAGTGGGCGAGATCCCTGGGTGATGGAAATTTTCTGTAGCTTGATTAGTCAATGGGGCCAGATTCCCCAGGCAGTGTAACTCAGCTGTAGCTCCACTGGAGTCACTGGGGCAAATCCACAGATGGTGTAAATTGGCCCCACTCCATTGGAGTCAACAAAGCTACACCAGCTTATACCATCTGAGAATCCGTCCCAAACACGGGTTCCTTTTCGTTAATGTTATGGTCGGCCACTGTGAGGAGTTCCATTTACTGCTTCATTCACAGGATTTCAGGCAAGGATCACACAGAAGGTTTCTCCTCTCACATCTCCTCCCATTGCAAGGGCCTGGAACATTTGTTCCTTGTTCTGCCGTTCTTTTCCTTCCCATGCCTCTTGAGCTCAGCTACTCACCTGGGGAGCTGCAGAAGTCCTGGCCAGTGACCCCCGCACCTGCACAAAACAGCAGAGATGGTGAGTAGCAGACTGGGCATCTCTAACAATAAATACCCAGAACTGGGGAAAAGCTAACATTAACATTTAACCAAATAACTGTCAGGAAATCCAAGAAATCATAAGCCCTTGCTGTGCAGTGAGATCCACGCTAGTGCAGGGTCTTCACACCCATTTCTGACAGCAGGATCAGGGCCCTGATGCCCCTCCCATACACTCACCACACCATGGCTTACAAGATCACACAGTGATCGCAGCGGTAAGAGATGTGCAGTGTTAGACCAACCTGCCTGTCCACCCCTCCTCCCCCCACGTTCAGAGCAGAATATTCACTAGGGTTTTGGACATTTCTCTCTCTGCCCCATCCCCATAGTGTCTAAGCACCAAACGTTAAAGAATTGAGTCCAGTGAGATGGGGAAGCATAATTATTCCTGTGTTACAGGTAGGGACCGAGGCACAGAACGATCCAGTGGTCACACAAGTACTCAGTGGCAGAAGCCGAAATTCACCCCAGATCTCTCAGATCCCAGGCCAGGGTCTTAACAACCCCAGCTGCCTCCCCTTTCTCCAAATACTTTCTAAAAATCCCAAACAATGGGATCACAGCCACGTGCAACTACAGACCAGAATGCTGAAAACATTGAGTCACTGAACTAGACCAATGAACGCTCATTGCTTAGAGTTTGAAGGATCAGGTTTTTTTGTAGAGATTTCATATTCTGCTTGCACAACAGCCCAATTGTAACAATGGTTATTATCATTTTTAATTGTGATTAGTACTGAGCTAGCACCTGGAGATAACAGCTCATGGTGCCAGAGTCTGAACACAGTCATAATTAGGTTGGACAGAATTCAATTTTTATGTAGTTTTTTAGTTTTGACAGATGATAATAACAGATGTTTGTTTTTAAGTATTTTTCAACTTTTATCCAGTTAAATTTTCACAGTTGCACAAAATTACAAGGTGTAAGAATTTTATTCAATTTTTATCAATTGAAATTTTCATAGTTGCAGGAAATTATGGGAGGCAGACAATAATTATTTAATGACAATCAATGCTGAAATCCAAAAAATGAACGTTTTAGAGTCATTAAAACACATCAACGCATCAACATTACATATCAAAATATACAGAGTAAACATCCTTAAATCAAACTCAATAAGATCTCAAGCAGCACTTTACTTACTTCACCCAGCTATAAATTTCTATTATTACTGATGGAAATATTTATTCATCAGTTTCTGTGTGTGCGCAGTGAAATCGGCATTTATTGACATTTACTGATAAAAATCTAATCCTTCCAAGCCTAGTCCTAATAAAAAGACAAACACAGCCCTGGAGATTTTACAGTTTAAGTGAATGACATAACTTTACCCCCTGGTCCTGCACACACTTAAGCACTTTAACTTTTCTCATGGGAGTAGCCCTATTATCTTCAAAGGGACTACTCACAGGATTAAAGTTATGTATGTGCACAAGTGATAGCAAGAGCCCTGTCTCAGTGTTTGAGGGTGATTCCCTTCAAAAATAGCAAAGCCGGGATTCCTCACTGGAGTTCGGCCATGTGGAAAGTGTGACATTTTAAACATCAGCAATTTAAGCACCAACTTTTGATGCTCTCTAACGACCTGGTTTTCTGCAGACTTGATTAATTAATCTTCCTAGAATGTGTGATAACAAAAAAGACACAATCAGTGCACGTGTGATAGGTCTCACTGTGGATATCGGTGGAAAGACCCTGTTAGGAATATGACAAGATCTGGATAGTTGCAGGGGAAGATTTAAAAGTCCCCAGTAGAGTTTGAAGGATTGATCAGAAGTTGGTTGAAGTCAATGGAAAAAACTATCCTTGACATCAACGATCAGACAAAAAAAAATGATCGTTTCAACTACTCAATATTTTACTGTAACTCTGACTCCAGGCTGGTTCCCAAAGCCCTGGCAGAGCCGTTAGCCTGCCTCTCCCCTTCATCCCTACAGCCCAGAGGCACTTTCCACCCCCTTTCCCTGACTCCGTGGACAGAGAGCTCTCCCCAAACTTACAGAGCAGCCACAGCAGGATCATGGGGAACGGGAGCCAGTGATGGAACCAGGCACCCTGCAGAAGCAACTGGGTCTCTGAGGAGAACCCTTGAGGCTCTGTGCCTCAAGTCCCTCCTCCACAGAGGAAACAGCAGAGGAAGCGGATGGGCTGTGGTGTTTTCTAGCATGTCGGGGCACAGCCCTGAAATGTGTGTGGCCAGAGGAGCCCTCCCCCTTGAGATGTGAATGGAAACATCATCCACTATTCCCCCCCGCAGGCTGGTCTCTATCTCTGAGGGCTGAAAGCGCTGGTTTCCCATTTACATTTCGCAGCACATGGACGACTCGACACAGGCCAAGGCTGGAATCCCTCACAGGGGGCAGTCGTGTCCTCCCCGGACAGGCCAGTGTTCCCACGTCTCAGAGGGGGCCCTCCAGCTCACACTGAGGGCAGTGACCTACCGCAATAGTATGCAGTCCCCAGAGATTCAGCATCACAAACTGGGGCACTTTCCAGGGGACAATTCTTAGGATAATGAAATACTCGGACAGGACAAAGGGGACGTGCGGTTGGCCTGAGTTGGCGTCCTCAGGAAATCTCCAGTCTGCACAGCCTCCCAGGCACATTGGACCCAGAGCAGGAACTTAGCATGTGGGTGGGTTGATCAGGAGACACTGAGCATGTGTATTTAAGATCCAGCTACGCTCTGGTAGCATCAGCATTCATCCACTGCTCTTCACCGCACACTCTCAGCCCACCCCGCTGGGCACCCCTTCAGGGGCTGTGTGTCACACAGAATCTGTCCCACTCAGCCCAGCATGCACGCAGGCAGCTCACACCAAAGACAGCTCGGACTGTGGCTGTAAAACAACAAGACATGTAGAGCGATGGAATGAAAGCCTGGCCCATCCCAGGTGTTCAGGCATCCCATGGAAAACGGAGACTGTGCTGCTAATACAGGACATGTGGTCTCTGTACAGCATTACCATTAGCTGGGGTGATGAAGCGGCCAGGTATTGGACGGCTTCAGGAAAATCCTGGACACGCCCCCATTCCCAAGCCACGCCCCCTATACAAATTCAGCGTGATACATCAGACAGGGATTGGCTGGGCAGAGGAATGTCCTGGCTCTGCCCCCTTTCCCACAGCCCTATATCAGTGGCTGGGTTGGGACTAGTCCAGGCGTCTCTATGAGTGGGCTGTTCCCCACACAGGCTCCTGCTCTGGGGAAATCCCCCTTTAGGGTCACTTTGGGGCTGGCAGATGCAACGTACAGTGACTCCTTTGCACCAGGAGATGGTCTGGCTCAGCAATTCTGTATCAGGATCCCATGGCATCAGTCTTAACTGGGACAAGTGCCAGGGTTGGAGTAGCATCGCTCTGGGTCTGCACTCCTATACACAGGACACTAAATCACATGGCACAAGCTGCTTTGGGCTGCTAGCACAGCCAGGGCCATGAGGACAGGGTCAGTGAGAAGAGAGGATCCTGCACTGCAAACACGTCTGATAATGCAGTGAGCACAGACTGCGGGGGGAGCGGCCTGTGACTGGGACTCTGGGTCTGTATATAGCTCAGACGGGGCAGTCCTGAGGTGCATGAGTAACCACAGCTCTATCTATATTAGTGTAAAGGCAGCTCCTCTTTTGGCTCTCTTCTCCATCTACTTGTGCTCATTGTATTTATGAAACTTCTTTAAAATGTGTCTTGCAGTCTGGCCTCCATATGGGGTGTCTGCACAGCCCAGGCTCCATTGATCCAGGGATGTTAACGCCAGAAGGGAGCATAGTGTTCATGTGGTCTGACCCTCTGCATCGCCCTCCCTAAAGAATCTCACCAACCATTTTGACTTACACATGCCGGGTGCTGGAGAATCCCCCATGTCATAAAATCATAAACACAAAAAATCATCACTGATAAAGTTTGTAGAGGACACAAAAATCGGGTGATAGGTAAATAATGAAGAGGAAAGGTCACTAATTCAGAACAACCTAGATCTTTTGGTAAACTGGAAGCAAGCAAACAATATACCTTTTAATAATACTAAGTGTAAATATAGACATCAAAGAACATAGAATATAGGTTTTACTTACAGAGTAGGGGGATCTCTCTTGGGCAGCAGTAACTCTGAAAAGATTTGGGATCATGGAGGATAATCAGCTGGACCTGACATCCCAGTGCAATGCTGTGGCCAAAAGGGCTAATGTTATCCTGGGATGCATACTCAGAGGAATCCTCAGTAGAAGCAGAGGGGTTATTTTACCTCTATATTTGGCACTGGTGTGACCATTGCTGGAATCCTGTCTCCAGTTCTGGTGCCCACAATTCATCAAGGAGTGATAAATTGGAGGGAGTTCAGAGAAGACCCACAAGAATAATTAAAGATTAGAAAACCTGCCTTATAGTGACAGATTCAAAGAGTTCAATTTATTTAGCTTAAAATAGGGGAGGTTAAGGGGTGACTCCCTTACAGTCTGTAGCTATCTACATGAGGAACAAATATTTAATAATGGGCTCTTCGGTCACTCAGAGAAAGATGTAAAACAATCCAATGGTTGGAAGCAGAAGCTAGACAAATTCATACTGGAAATAAGCCGTGAACATCATGCTATATGGAGTGGCTCAGAGACAAAAATATTAACCTCAGGACAGACTATTCAGATGCAAGGCATGAACCCAAAACTGGTTGTAAGTTCTATACTTTGATTTCACCAACCCAGTGACAAGTGTAAACTCCTCAGGCACTCTATACCCATATCATGGAGTCACAGACAGTAATTCACACCTACCTTGCCACCCAGGTAAGCTTGACTTTGTGATAAATGGTCACTTTACACCAAAGATCACAACATATTCAGGTTACTCCCAGCCCCAAAACACCAGTCACTTACCCCAGGTCAATTTGCACCTTAGATCTCAGACCAGAGACAGCACTTGTAGCCAATCCAATACTGAACTAATTAAGGATTTATTAACTAAGACAAACAAAGTTATTTACAAGGGTAAAACAGGTAAGCATACACACACAAATGAGTTGCAGTCTTATGATCCAGATGGTGATTGAGCTGCTGAAATCTGCCAGTTCTGTATGTCATTAGAGCTAACCCAGGTTCAACCTGGGGATCTCTTGCTTATATTTAGGAATCTTTGCCCCTTAGAGTCTAATCCTAACAGCATGAAAAGATCCCAATTCCTTCTGGTCAGGGATTTTTATCTCCTTCCCCATCTCCTTGGAGTCCAAACTGACAGGACGAGTGCTTCTGCAAGTCCCCTGCTTCATGGGTTTGTCGGAAGCAAACAACCCAGTCCTTTTTCTTTGTTGGCTTACAATGGCCCATTTAGATTCAATAGATCTTCCTGATAGGCCAGAGATAATCCCTCCTCATGGCTGAAAACCAGTATTTCACACGTGGTGAGGCTTCTTTCCTGACTGGATTTTCAGTTTCAAAGGAAACATTTTTGCAGTTAAAAAACAAAACACTTATCGCGTGGCTTACAGATATTATAAGTGAGTTTAATGCAGGCAGCAACTCACAAGCATTTCATAAACTCTAGACACTGAACACATTGTTACAAGTCAAATACCTATTTCACACTACTAACACACTGGTGAGTCAGACTGGTTTCCAGCTATACATTGGACAGTGTTCACTGGAGGCCTAGGGACCTTGGCATGAACTGGCACCTGACAGGGACTGGATCGACAGCTGTGGAGGCATTGCTCCTCCCCTCCGCTCTCTGATTCCCTGCCTCCCCAGCTCACTAGCACACGTTCCCCTTGCACTTCCTTTTGCACTAACACTTTCCCACACTTGGCCTTTCCTACCCATTTTCAGACTATTTTTCTTCCCACTACTCAGAGTCTGTGGGAAGAGGTGATGCTGTGTCCTGGAGGCCCCGTCTGGCTGGGCACCCACATTCCCACAGCTGGAGGAGCCCCGAGAAGTGGGGCTGTATTTATCTGGGGACTCTGGTGCGGCGTGTGCTCTGAGAACCAAGCCCCACGGGAGCAGAGAGGTTTGGGTGGGTGTGTTATAGACTGATAATAAGATGAGAAGTAACAGTCAACAGATATTTGTTTATAAGAAATCATGTCAAACCAACCTAATAGCTTTCTGTGACAGGGTAACAAGCCTTGTAGATGGGGGAGAAGTGGTAGATGTGGTATAGCTTGATTTAGTAAGACTTTTGGTACTATCTCTCATAACTTTCTCATAAAGAAACCAGGGAAATTTAACTTGGATGGAGCTACTATAAGGTGTGAGCATAACTAGTTGGTGAAAAATTGTTCTTGTTAACCTCTGAGGATAGGACATGAAGCAATGGGTTTAAATTACAGCAAGGGCCGTTTAGGTTGGGCATTAAGAAAATCTTCCTAACTGTCAGGGTAGTTAAGCACTGGAATCAATTGCCTAGGGAGGTTGTGAAATCTCCATCATTGGAGACTTTTAAGTGCAGGTTAAACAAACACCTCTCAGAGATGGTCTACATAATACTTAGATAATACTTAGATAATACTTAGTCCTGCCTTGAGTGCAGGAGACTGGACTAAAAGATGCCTGAAGTTCACTTCCAGGCCTACGAGTCTATGATTCTATGATTCAGTCTGTGTTTGGGGCTGGAGTTTGACTCCCTGCACAGTGTTTAATTTGGGGGAGAGGTGGTCAGTCTGGAGTACAGCTCCCTGGAAGCACGGATGACACCCAGCTCCCAGTGGGGGTTTCACAAATGGTGGACTGAGGCTGACCCCATGAGGCAAGAGGGGCTTTCCCATTGATGTCTCTGGGAGCTGAGTGCGGCCTAGGCTGAGCACCTGTAAACATCCCAGCAAGAATTTTTTATGCACCAGCCGCAGCCATGGAAGCCACGTGCTAGCCCAGTGTCTGGAAAGATGGAGCCCTGTGTGGGAGCCACTCAGTCCAAGCTCTGCTCAGAGAAAACGCTGATCAGCAGCACAAGGAGACTGGAGGATTTAGCAAAGTTTACCCCAGGCCCCTGCCCAGTGACTGTCTGTGGGGTTTGCCGTGTGAGGCCTGACCAAAATCCTCCCTTCCTGGGGATGCCTGGAAGGGGTCAGGTTCCACAAATGCCCTTTTCGTCCTGGCTTTAGCAAGAGACCAGGCCTCAGATCCCATCATCGCCATGGTAACCCCAGCCTTTGCCACTCCAAGACCCCACTCCTGCAGTGTCCTTGGCATGGGAAACAGGCTGGTGAAATGCAGCTGTCCCCGTCTGAGCAGTGGGAGCGAGAGAGGAAGGGAGTGTTTTGCCCATCAGCCCCACACCTCCCATGGGCCATCATCACCTCTCATTGAGACCCCAGAGGCTCAGCCACCTAGACCTGGTTGTTGGACTCTCAGACACATGCCAGCCCTGGTCATTGCTATTACTGGTTATTTGGGGCAGCGCCCAAAAGGTGCCAGACACCTCCCAGACCATGCATAGGTGACAATCCCTGATGGGATTCCTCAGAGGGATTGAGACATGATGTGAGCAGGGAGACAGGTGGACAAGTCTGAAGGTACAAGGAAGTGGAAGGGATGAGGCTGTGTTCCATCCTTTAGGGGTATCGGTCTCGCTGGTTCAGGCTGAGCGATGGTTTTGTCTCTCCAGGATGAAGGTGATGATCGGGGCAGACACCAGGAGGAGAAGTACCAGGGTGGAGCGGAGGATCCAGATGGAAACAAAAACAGCCTGGCCTAGAACACACAAGGGGACATTTGATGGGTGGCTGGGGGACAGGCAAATGGCTCTAGGGTGTGCAGGCTCCGAGGGGGGTCTCCACAAAGCAGCTCTGCTTCCAGCTGGGCAGCTGTGTCCCACCAGAACTCCTGGGGGCCATGCCTTAAAAAGAGGAAGCACTGGGTCATGAGAACTTAGAACAAATCCGCCAGAGGGACTGGGATAGTTCAGAGCCTTGCAGCATGTTCAACACAGAGGGGACACGGGGAACTAATGCATGGAATAGAGAGACCTAAAAGTGACCCCAAGCAGGGACTGTCATTCCAGGGCTACAAGTCCCTTGACAGTTCTCCTGGAAGGGGACTGCAGATGGGAGTTAGGCATTAGCATATTGCATTGGGAGACAAGTTGACACTGTAGGTATTTCTAGATGATTCTCACACTTTCCCTCCCCAGTTTACAGACCCATTTCCCTGCCCTAGACACACTCAGACCACTACTAGATGCTCTGAGCTCTGGGATGCTGCTCTCTGAAGGGGAAGGGGTTTGTAGATCATAGGATGGAAAGGTAAATGGAATTATAATATTCAGTCATTAATTGGCAGGGTGTAAAATAGCTTATTTAAGCTAACCTCAGCCATACCTGGCATAGCACTAAAGGATCTTATGATAAACACATCTGGTATGTACTTTGCTAAGAACGAAGCTCTGTAGCCAGTCCATATCTGGTAACTGAACATGACATGGTATCAGAAGTAAACTAGAGCCAGAGGAGATCAAAGAAAGAACGCAAATAGCAACAAAGGTTGCAGGTAGATGGAAGAAAGCAACATAGGTTGCAGGACCTCATCAACATGCCACTCTTCAATGCCCCAGAGAATTTAAGCTTTGACAAACCTTCACAATGGACAGACTGGAAGCAGTATTTTGCAAGATATTGAACTACAAACATGCTCCAAAAAGGAAGTGGAAATATACAAGTATTGTCTGTAATTTATGCTATGGGGAAGCAAGCAGAGCATATTTTTAAATCCTTTGACTTTATTGAGGACAGTCACTAAAATAAAGTAAAAGAAATGACCTCAACAGCTCCAGGTCTCAAGTGCTATGATGTGAACAAATCCACAGTCATCAGTGCAGGTGAAAGCAGCTCTGGCCTAGATGGTGTATTGTTGCAACAACAGGGCTCTGAGTGGAAGCCAGTAGCATTTTGTTTTTGCACACTCACAGAAGTAGAAAAACAATAGGCACAAACTGAAAAGAAGAACATGGCAAGTGTATGCGCATGTGAGAACTTTTACAGATATCTGTGTGGATTGGAGTCTTTTACATGGATAACAGACCACAAATGGTTTGAATACCTCATCCACGGAGAAGACGCTGCTGAGATGCCAGCTTCTATTGATAAGGTAAAAGTGATTTAACCCAATTACTAAATATGTTGCTGGGATAAATCTGGTAATAGCTGACAGTCAGTTACAGAGCCAGCCTAGCATCGCACTCCATTATCCATGAGCTCAAAGATGACATAAAGGCGTACGTCGATGCTATGGATTCATACAGACTAGTGTCAGAAAAGAGACTACAGCAGCTACAAAAAGCAACCTCGACATACATGCAACTTTAGAAAGTTCTATGTTACATTAGGCCAACTGGCCCAACTATGTAAAGGACACTAAGAGAATACTTTGTGGTGCATACACAATTAAGCGAGTCCAAGGAACTCATAATTAAAGGCAATAACTTCTGACTTCCAAATGAAATAAGCGGAGAAATCCTAAATCTCATCTATGAAGGGCATCACATATTAACTAAATACCATGAATGGGCCAACCAGTCAGTGTGATGGCTGGACATCAGCAAGGATATTTGGACATTGGAAAACTAACAAGCCAACGCAACACAAAGAACCTTTAATAACAACACTGCTACAAAAGAGACCGTGGAAGAGACTAGCTGCAGACTTATGCAAAGTCAGAGAACATCATTACCTGGTCATAGTGGACTATTTTGTCCAGATATATAGAAATAATGTCCTTGAAAGATATAACATGTTGCAATGTTATCGAGAACTGAAGTGCACTTTTGCTGACTTTGCTATTCCAGAACAACTACTGATAGACTAGAGACCACAATTCATTGCAGTGGAAAGTCCAAACAAAATATGATTTCGATCATATTGCTAGCAGCCCATTTTATCCACAAGAGAGAGCTGTACAGACAGCCAAGAAAACCCTACAGCAGGAAGAGCCATTCCTTGCCCTTCTGAGTTACAAATGAATTCCAGTAAAAACTACTGGATATAGTCCAGTAGAGGGGTGTGCACGGGGAGGGGGGCAAACAGGAGCATGCCCATCCCACGTTTGGCAGGGACACAAAACTTCTCCATGGCCAAGGTGAGGAAAGCAACGTTCTCCAGCCCCGGGGCTGCAAAAAGAGAGCTAGCTCCAAAATCAGACACATTTTTATTCCAGTGGACATTGCTGGTCCAATACAACTCCTGATGGGAAAACAACCCAGAACTACTGTTCAAACTTAGAATAAGAATCTATCTCCAAAGTAACCAGACATGAAGAGAGTACTCAAATCAGATAAAAGGCTAAAAGAGCTTCTGGGCATTTTTACAACACTTGTCACTCAGCTAGAGAATTGTTGGGTCTAGAACCTGGTGACTGCATTTGTGCCAAACTGCATGGAGAATACATATCATATCCATATCATATGGAGAGTCCATGTCATATCTCATCGAGACAGACCGTGGAGAGAGTTCAACACAAACCACCAACACTTACAGTTTGTTCCTCAGAAAGAACAATCAACAGAGCAAACTCAAAGATGGCGGATGCAGAACAAGAATAAGAAGAAGGCTCAAGGATTCAAGACTGACCACAGCCAGTTGTTGCAACTAACAGACAGACAAATGGCTAAGTAGTTACGCGTTGGGTCATGTAATTAGAAAACTAGCACAATTCAGTGACACTTGATGGACTGATCTGTACTGAACTTCAAAGACAGAGTGATAGTGTGAATATTGTCAATGGTAGGAATGTAGAACTTAAAGGGGGAGACATAATGGGATGCTAAACTGAATGATGCCCTTCAGCCACTCAGTGGCTCTGGTATAAAATAATTTTTTAAGCCAACCTTAGCCACACCTGGCAGAACATTAAAGGATCTTATAATGAATTAATCTGGTGTGTACCTCGCTAAGAAGCAAGCTTTCTAGCCAGTCCATATCTGGTACAGGACCCTGACAGATCATGCCTCCTCTCCCATTGGTGTGGGTTGGGGTTGGGGGGTCTGTGCCATGGCAGCTCACTAAAAGGCATTACCCCTTGTATCCTAAACATCACGCCAGCTCTGGGAGATGCTGCCAGCTGCAGGGTGAGAAGGAGGAGTGACTGTGTGGAGAAAGACAGGTCCTGTCTCCCTCAGCTCTGGCTACTCCTCTGTGTGCTGGTCCCCACCCCCCACATACCCTGCGGTGGGGCAGATTGGAGCAGGTCTGCTCAGGGGCAGGTCTAGAATGGGACATGACCTCACATCTCTGAACATGGGAGATGCCAGGCATTTGGGCCTGATCCACAGCCCACTGGACTTGGTGCCAGGCTCCCATGGATGCCAGTGTGCTATGGGTGAGGCACTCAGGGCCGGATTCTCAAGAGATCAGAGCCCAACGTGCTCTCAGCGTGCTGAGCACTGTGGAAATCAGGCCTGAATACAGTCACTCACCTGCAGGTTTCTCAGGCCGCTCAGTGACACTGCCAGGAAGGAGCCTTTCTGTGTGGGCAATAAACACAGGAATTATCACAATGACTTAGCTAAGAATGAGTTAAAGTGGGGTCTGCATCTTATGATGTCTGAATACCTTTACCCATCTGGCTCCCCTGTAGCCAGAACCCAAACTGCTAACACAGTAACACAGGAAATCTTTAAACTGCCCTGTTTTCACCACAGTTTTACTTCGAGTTAGTTAGTTCTAGTAGAGGACACAGCTGTTTTCCTACTCAGTGCACAGATTTGCGGGACAGAAAACGATACAAACAAGCCTAAGATGGCCAGGGAGTGAGGGTAGCATGGAATAACTTACTAAATACCTGATACCCACCATTTGAGCCCTTCCCCTGCCCACACAGTGTAGCTTACAGCTGCTCACCTGTAACCTTCAGTTGCAAGGGGGCACTGAGTTGGGAATTAGCCACCCAGTTTTTCTCATCCTTCTGCTGATACCCACAGGAATAGCTCCCTGCACTCTTCATGGCAGTGTTCAGGAGCAATGCATAACTAATTTGCCCTGGTTTAAATTTTTGGCTTGAAAGGTCCACCCCGTCCTTACAGAAAACAACTTTGGTAACATGAAGATTTGGAAGATCTGCACATCGGGCTAAAACTGTGTCCCCTTCGTGAGCTGCTGTCGTATTCAGGAAGAACGTTGGCGCAGGGAGATCACCTGGAACAACAAAGAGATATGGTCACATATGTCTGAGAGGGAAATGACAGGGAGCAGAGCGTTAGTGCTGACTGAGATGAGAAATACATTGACTGGTGAAAGGAGAAGGGTCTATTCACTTGGGAATTCACGTAACTAGGGAGTTTAAAACAGCAAAACTGGACGCTAGTTAGGTCAACATCCTGCTCGCATTCACACACTGAGATGTGTCAGACTTGCTTATTTTGGCTGTTTTATTTTGGGTGGGTGTGAATTCCCGCTGCACTGGGCCAGATCCTCAGATGCTATAAACTGGTGTCGCTCCACTGGAGACAGTGGGCGAGATTCCTGGGTGGTGTAAATTTTCTGTAGCTTAACTAGTCAATGGGGCCAGATTCCCCAGGCAGTGTAACTCAGCCATAGCTCCACTGGAGTCACTGGGGCAAATCCCCAGCTGGTGTAAATTGGCCCCACGCCATTGAAGTCCACAAAGCTACACCAGCTTACATCATCTGAGAATCCGTCCCAAACACATTTCCTTTTTGTTAATGTTTATGGTCGGCCACTGCGAGGAGTTCCATTTACTAATTCATTCACAGGATTTCAGGCAGGGATCACAAGAAGGATTTTCCGCTCATATCTCCTCCCATTGCAAGGGCCTGGAAAATTTGTTCCTTGTTCTGCCGTTCTTTTCCTTCCTGTGCTTCTTGTGCTCAGCTACTCACCTGGGGAGCTGCAGACATCCTGGCCTGTGATCCCCGCACCTGCACCAAACAGCAGAGATGGTGAGTAGCAGACTGGGCATCCCTAACAATAAATAGCCAGCACTGGGGAAATGCTAACATTAACATTTAAGCAAATATGTCAGGAAATCCAAGAAATCATAAACCCCAGCCATGCAGTGAGATCCATGCTAGTGCAGGGTCTTCTCATCCAATTCTGACAGCAGGATCAGGGCCCTGATGCCTCTCCCATTCACTCACTACACCATGGCTTGCAAGATCACATAGTGATCAGAGCAGTGAAATCGACATTTATTGACATTTACCGATAAAAATCTAATCCTTCCAAGCCTAGTCCTAATAAAAAGACAAACACTGCCCTGGAGATTTTACAGTTGTAATAAATGATACATAACTTTACCCCCCGGTACTGCATACACTAAAGCATTTTATCTTTTCTCACGGGAGTAGGGCCATTATCTTCAATGGGACTACTCACAAGAGTGAAGATACGTATGTTCACAAGTTATAGCAAGAGCCTGGTCTCTGATGTGTTTCCCTTCCAAACTAGTAAAGGCGGGATTCCTCATTGGTGAGTGGCCATGTGGAAAGTCTGACATTTTATACATCAGCAATTTAAGCACCAGTTTTGAGGTAACAACGTTTTTTGAAGTGAGAAATGTATCTTTTTCTTTCCTGTGGCCCTCTCAAACAATTGAAAAGCCTTGTGATATTAATTAGGGTGGATCTTTGTAAAGTCTGTCATTTGATGTAGAATATTCTCAGATTTCTTTTCAATATCACAGCCTTTCTTCAGAGCGCAATACCTGTATCCCCATTAGACAGATGGGGAATGAAGGTTGGATGAAAAATTGCGGGAGAAGGACAGGGGCAATGAGCAAAGTATTTGCCTAAAATTTTCCCATTTATTTACAAAGTTTTCAATATTGTCAAAATTTTGACCCTCTCTAACGACCTTGTTTTCTGCAGATTTCGTTAATTAATCTTCCTGGTATGTTTGATAACAAAAAGACACATGCACGTATGATAGGTCTCAACATGGAGAACTGTGGGAAGATTCAGTTAAGAATATGACAAAGTCTGGATAGTTGCAGGGGATGATTACAAAGTCTCCAGTAGAGTTTGGGGGATTGATCTGAAATCAGTTGAAGTCAGTGGAAAAAACTATCCATGACATCAATGATCAGACTAAAATAATGATCATTTATTCAGAGAGAATTCCCTCCCTCAACATTCTCTGGGAAATTCATGAGATGGAGCTTGGTAAAATTTTCCAGTATTTCTACTTCCTGACAATGTCCCAGATTATCATTAATCTGCTCCCCAAGATATATTTTAAAATCTCTGGCCCCAAAATCTAAGTCAGCTCTGAGTGGCCAAACCTTAATACTGGCATTTCCTAACATCAGAGTTTTTTAATTTGAAACCTCAATAACATCCTTTTAATGTAATTTCTTCATATGTATTATTAGTATTTTATAGTACATCAGCACCTAGGAGCACATGTTATAGACCAGTCCAGGACCCCAGTGTGCTAGGGGCTGTACAATCGTACAACAAAAAGAATTTACAATCTAAATAAACTTGTAGGCTCTCACTTTCAAGGCTGCTTAGGGGATTTGGATCCCAAATTGCCATACATTTTTAATAGGAAATGAGTGTCTCAATCAGTAGGCTGGTTTGGGGGTATATTATATATGTGAGCCTAGGAGACCTTAACAAGGGCATTATAAGGCATGTAGAGCAGGAGGTTATTACAAACATTGGAAGAGGATTGAAAAGCGTATCAGACATCACAGGAAAACAGGGGCCATGAATGTATAACCAGCTTTCCAATCACACATGAAATAACAGTCCGGATCTCTGGGAAATACCCCATGCAGAGCCGCCATTTCAATGACTCAATATTTTTAACATAATTCTGACCCCAGCCTGGTCCCCACAGCCCAGGCAGAGCCATTAGTCTGCCTCTCCCGCTGCTACCCACAGCCCAGAGGCTCTCCCTTCCCCTCCCCGCCGAGCCCATGGGCAGAGAGCTCTCCCCAAACTTACAGAGCAGCCACAGCAGGATCATGGGGAACGGGAGCCAGTGATGGAACCAGGGACACTGCAGAAGCATGTGGGCCTCCAAAAAGAACCCTTGAGACTCTGTGCCTCAAGTTCCTCCTCCCCAGGGGAAACAGCAGAGGAAGCGGATGGGCTGTGGTCTCTTGTAGCATGTCTGGGAATAGCCCGGATGTGTGTGTGGCCAGAGGGGCCCTCCCCCCTTGAGATGTGAATGGAAACATAATCCACCATTCCCCCACCCCAGTCTGGTCTCTATCTGCGATGGCTCAATGTGCTAGTTTCCCATTAAATTTTGCAGCACATGGACAACTCGGCACAGGCCAAGGCTGGAATCCCTCACAGGGAGCAGTCGTGTCCTCCCTGGACACTCCAGTGCTCCCTCGTCTCAAAGGGGGACCCTCCAGCTCAGATCGGGGGCAGTGACCAACACCAATAGTATGAAGTCCCCAGAGGTTCAGCATCACAAACTGGGGCACTTTCCAGGGGACAATTCTTAGGATAATGAAATACTCAGACAGGACGAAAGGGACGTGTGGTTGGCATGAGGTGGCGTCTGTCAGGAAAGCTCCAGTTTCCATAAGCTCCTACATACATTGTACCCACAGCATGTGGGTAGGTTGATCAAAAGACAACGAGCAAGTGTAATTAACATGAGATCTGAACTCCAGCCCCCCTCAGGTTGCATAAGCATTCATCCACTGCTCTTCACTGCACACCCTCAGCCCACCCCCCTGGCTACCTCTCAAGGGGCCGTGTGACACACAGAGCCAGTCCCACTCAGCTCAGGCACATAGACACACAGCTCACACCACAGACAGCTCAGACACTGTGTGGCTATAAAACAATCAGACGTGTACAGTGAGGGAATGAAAAGCTGGCACATCCCAGGTGTCGAATGTCCTGGCTCTGCCATCTTTCCCAGGCTACACCCCTTCACCAGTAGCTGGGTTGGGGCTAGTCCAGGTGTCTGTCATGAGAGGACTGTGCCCCCACAGGAACCTGCCTTGGGGAAACCCCACTTTAGGGTCTCTTTGGGGCTAGCAGGTGCAGCACACAGTGGCGCCTCTGCAACAGAAGATGGTCTGGCTCAGTGATTCTGTACCAGGGTCCCATGCCATCAGTGTTGGCTGGGACAAGGTGCAGGAATTGGAGATTCTGTTCTCCCAGCCACCTGGCCGTGCTGAGAATGCAACGCAGGGATCGTCCACAACATAGCAGAGGTCTATGCCTCACAGGAGCAGCATCGCTCTGGTTCTGCACTGCTATACACAGGGCGCTAAAGCACATGGCCCACACTGCTCTGAGCTGCTAGCACAGCCAGGGTCAGTGCAGAGAGAGGAGCCTGCACTGCAAACAAGTCTGATAATGCAGTGAGCACAGACGGGCTGGGGCCTGTGGCTGGGTCTCTGGATCTGTATATAGCTTAGACAGGGCAGTCCTGAGCTGTGTGGGTAACCACAGCTCCATCTATATTAAAGTACAGGCAGCTCCGATTTTGGCTGTCTCCTCCATCTACTTGTGCTCATTTTATTTATGAAGCTTCTTTAAAATGTGCCTTGCAGTCTGGCCTCCTGATGGCCCAATTGATCCAGGGATGTTAAGGGCAGAAGGGAGCATAGTGTTCATCTAGTCTGACCCTCCACATCATCCAGGACAGAGAATCTCACCCTGCGTCCCTGCGTCCTGCCCATATCTTGGGGTTGAGGTAGAACGTCTCTTTTAGACACAGCCATTTCTGACTTACATACACCAAGTGTTGGAGAATCCCCAATGTCATAAAATCATAAACACAAAAAATTATCACTGATAAAGTTTGCAGAGGACACAAAAATCGGAGGAGAGGTAAATAATGAAGAGGACAGGTCACTGAATTGGAGCATCTTAGATCTTTTGATAAAATGAAAGCAAGCAAACAATATACATTTTAATATGGCTAAGTGTAAATGTGTACATCTAGGAACAAAAAATGTAGGTCTTACAGAGCGGGGGGCTCTCTCCTGGGAAGCAGTGACTGAAACAATTTAGGATTGTGGAGGATAATCTGCTGGACCTGAGTTCCCAATGCGATGCTGTGGCCAAAAGGGCTAATGCGATTCTGGGACACACAAACACTGGAATCCTGAGGAGTAGAGAGGTTATTTTACCTCTATATTTGGCACTGGTGTGACGGCTGCTGGAATACTGTGTCCAGTTCTGGTGCCCACAATTCAAGAAGATTGTTGACAAATTGGAGGGGTTCAGAGAAGAGCCACAAGAATAATTAAAGATTATAGTGACAGACTCAAAGAGTTCAATTTATTTAGCTTAAAATGGAGAAGGTTAAGGGGTGACGCCCTTACAGTCTGTAGCTATCTACGTGGGGAACAAATATATAATAATGGGCTCTTCGGTCAAGCAGAGAAAGATGTAACACAATCCAATGGTTGGAAGTGGAAGCTAGACAAATTCAGACTGGAAACAAGGCGTGAATGTCATGCTATATGGAGTGGCCCAGAGACAAAAATATTGACCACAGGGCAGACTATTCAGAAGCAAGGCACAAACCCGACCAGCCTTGCCACCCAGGCAAACTCGACTTTGTGATAAATGGTCACTTTACACCAAAGATCACAACATATTCAGGTTACTCCCAGCCCCAAAACACCAGTCACTTACCCCAGGTCAATTTGCACCTTAGATCTCAGACCAGAGACAGCACTAGTAGCCAGTCCAATACTGAACTAATTAAGGATTTATTAACTAAGACAAACAAAGTTATTTACAAGGGTAAAACAGGTAAGCATACATGCACAAATGAGTTACAGTCTTAGAGTCCAGATGGTGATTGAGCTGCTGAAATCTGCCAGCTCTGTATGTCATTAGAACTAACTCAGATTCATCTGGTGATCTCTTGTTTATATTTAGGAATCTTTGCCCCTTAGAGTCTAATCCAAACAGCATGAAAAGATCCCAATTCCCTCTTGTCAGGGATTTTTATCCCCATCTCCTTCGAGTCCAAACTGACAGGACGAGTGCTTCTGCACATCCCCCGCTTCATGGGTGTGCCGGGAGCAAACAACAAAGTCCTTCTTCTTTGTTGGCTTACAATGTCCCATTTAGATTCAATAGATCTTCCTGATAGGCCAGAGATAATCCCTCCTGATGGGTGAAAACCAGTATTTCACACGTGGTGAGGCTTCTTTCCTGACTGGATTTTCAGTTTCAAAGGAAACATTTTTGCAGTTACAGAACGAACACTTAGGCATTACCTTATCATGTGGCTGACAGATATTATAAGTGAGTTTAATGCAGGCAGCAACTTACAAGCATTTCATAAACTCTAAACACTGAACACATTGTTACAAGTCAAATACCTATTTCACACTACTCACACGCTGGTGAGTCAGACTGGTTTCAACCTACACATTTGACAGTGTTCCCCAGCAGTGTTCCCCAGCTCACTAGCACATGTTCCATTTGCACTTCCCTTTGCACTAGCACTTTCCAGCACTTGGCCTTTCCTACCCATTTCCATGCTATTTTTCTTCCCACTCCCCAGAGGCTGCGGGTGGTAGTGATGCTGTGCCCTGGGGGCCCAGTGGGGCTGGGCATCCACACTCCCACAGCTGGGTGAGCCCCATGCAGTGGGGCTGTATTTATCTGGGGACTCTGTGGTGCGGCGTGTGCTCTGAGAACTGAACCCCACGAGAGCAGAGAGGTTTGGGTGGGTGTGTTATAGACTGATCATTAGGTGAGATGTAACAGTCACTATGGATTTGTCCTGAAGAAATCGTGACAAACCAACCTAATAGCTTTCACTGACAGGGTAAGAAGCCTTGTGGATGGGGGAGATGTGCTATAGTTTGACAGTAGTAAGGCATTTGATATTGTCTCGCATGATCTTCTGATAAAGAAACCAGGGAAATACAACCTGGATGGAACTACTATAAGGTGGGTGCATAACCAGTTGGAAAACCATTCCAGAAAGTAGTTACCAGCGGTTTGCAGTCAAGCTGGAAGGGCATATCGAGTGGGTTCCCACAGGGATCAGTTCTGTGTCTGGTTCTGTTTAATATCTTCATCAGTGATTTAGATAATGGCATACAGAATACATTTCTAAAGTTTGCAGACGATAACCAGACTGGGAGGTATCCCAAGTGCTTGGAGGATAGGATTAAAATTCAAAATGATCTGGACAAACTGGGGAAATGGTCTGAAGAAAATAGGATGAAATTTAATAAAGACAAATGCAAAGCACTCCAGTTAGGAAGGAACGATTAATTAATCAAACGCAGCTCTGCCCCTGCCCAGTGACTGTCCATGGCGTTTGCTGTGTGAGGCCTGGCCAAACTCCCCACTTCTTAGTAAGACCTTCTTGAAGACCTCTGGATGGTGTCAGGTTCCTCTGGGCTTTAGCAAGAGAGTAGGCCATAGACTCATTCATCGCCATGGTAACCCCAGCTTTTGCCCCTCTTAGACCTCACTCCTGCAGTGTGCTTGGATGCAGGTTGGGGAAATGCAGCTGCCTCTGTCTGCATGGAGGGAGGGAGCGTTTTACCATCAGCCCTGCACCTCTCATGGGCCATCGTCATCTCTCATTGAGACCCCAGGGGATCAGCGACCTAGACCTGTTTGTTGGACTCTCTCAGACACACACCATTGGGTCTTTGTTCATTACTGGTTATTTGGGGCAGTGCCCAAAAGGTGCCAGGCACCTCCCAGACCCTGCGTAGGTGACAATCCCTGATGGGATTGCTCAGAGGGATTGAGACATGAGGGGAGCAGGAAGACAGGTGGACGAGGCTGGGGGCACAAGGAGGCTGAAGGGACGGAGCTGTGTTCCATCCTCTGGGGGCGCCGGTCTGGCTGACTCAGGCTGAGCGATGGTTTTGTCTCTCCAGGATGAAGGTGATGATCGGGGCAGACACCAGGAGGAGAAGTACCAGGGTGGAGCGGAGGATCCAGATGGAAACAGACATGGCCTGGCCTGGAATACACAAGGGGACATTTGATGGGTGGCTGGGGGTCTGGTGAATGGCTCTAGGGTGTGCAGGCTCAGAGTGGGATCTCCACAAAGCAGCTCTGCTTCCAACTAGGCAGCTGTGTCCCCCGCTCAGAATTCCTGGGGGCCATGTCCTGAATAGAGGAAGCACAGGGTCATGAGACCCCAGAGCAAATCCCCCAGAGGAGGTTGGGATAATTCTGAGCCCTGCAACATGTTCAGCACAGAGGAGAGAAGGGGAACTAACTCACTGGAATACAGACCCACAGGGATCCCAAGCAGGGACAGTCATTCCAGGACAAGTACTCCCCTAGACTGTTCTCCTGGATGGGGGACTGCGGATGGGAGCTAGGCACCAGGATATTGCATTGGGGGATAAATCGATGCTGATCCTATCTCCAGATGATTCTCTCACTTTCCCTCCCCAGGTTGCAGACACTTCTCACTGCCCTAGACACAGCCAGACCACTACCAGATGCTCTGAGCCCTGGACTGCTGCTCTCTGGAGGGGAAGGGGTTTGCCGATCATGGAATGGAATGGTAAATGGAATTATACAGTTCAGCCATTAATGGTCACAGCAGGTAAAATAGTTTATTTAAGCTAACCTCAGCCATACCTGGCAGAGCATTAAAAGAACTTATGTTAAAAGATGAATATGTGTGGTGTGTACTTAGCTAAGAAGGAAGCTCTGTAGCCAGTCCATATCTGGTACTGGAACATGACATGGTGTCAGAAGTAAACTAGAGACAGAGGAGACCAAAGACAGAAGGCAAATAGCAACAAAGGTTGCAGGTAGAAGGAACAAAGCAACATAGGTTGCAGGACCTCATCAACATGCCACTCTTCAATGCCCCAGAGAATTTAAGCTTTGACAAACCTTCACGATGGACAGACAGGAAGCAGTATTTTACAAGATATTGAACTGCAAACATGCTCCGAAAAGGAACTGGAAATCTAGAGGTATCGTCTGTAATTTATGCTATGGGGAAGCAAGCAGAGCATATCTTTAAATCCTTTGACTTTACCATAGACACTCACTAAGATAAAGTAAAAGAAATTATCTCAACAACTGCAGTTCTCAAGTGTTGTGATGTGAACAAACCCACAATGGTCAGTGCAGATGCAAGCAGCTCCGGCCTAGGCAGGTCTATTGTTGCAACAATAGGATTCTGACTGGAAGCCAGTTGCATTTTGCTCTTGCACACTCACAGACGTAGAAAAATGATATGCACAGGAGTGTCTGGCAAGTGTATGCGCATGTGAGAACTTTTACAGATATCTGTGTGGATTGGAGTCTTTTACACTGATTACAGACCACAAACAGCTTGTAAACCTCATCTACAGAGAAGACACTGCTGAGATGCCATCTTCTATTGATAAGGTTAAAGTGATTTAACCCAATTACTAAATATGTTCCTGGTAATAGCTGACAGTCTGTTACAGAGCCACCCCAGCATCGCACTCCATTATCCATGAGCTCAAAGATGACATAAAGTCATATGTGGATGTTGTGGATGGATACAGACCGATGTCAGAACAGAGACTACACCAGCTACAAAAATGCAACCTCAACAGACATGCAACTTCAGGTAGTTCTACGTTACATAAGGCCAGCTGGCCCAAGTATCTAAAGGACACTAAGAGAATACTCTGTGGTGCATGCACAATTAAGCAAGTCCAAGGAACTCCGATTTAAGGCAATAACTTCCGACTTCTAAATTAAATAAGGGGAGAAATCCTAAACCTCATCTATGAAGGACATCAAGTATTAACTAAATGCCATGAATGGGCCAACCAGTCAGTGTGGTGGCCGTACTTGAGCAAGGACAGGTGGACATTGGAGAACTAAGAAGCTAAAACAACACAAAAAGCCTTTAATAACAACACTGCTACCAGAGAGACCATGGAAGAGACTAGCTGTAGATTTATGCAAATTCAAAGGACATCATTACCTGGTCATTGTGGACCATTTGTCCAGATATATAGAAATTATGTACTTGAAAGATATAACATGTTGCAGTGTTATTGAGAACTGAAGTGCACTTTTGCTTACTTTGCTATTCCAGAACAACTACTGGTGGACAATGGACCACAATTCATTGCAGTGGAAGATAAATCATTCCAACAAAATATGATTTTGATCATATTACTAGCAGCCCATTTTATCCACAAACAAATGGAGAGGTTGAAAGAGCTGTACAGACAGCCAAGAAAATCCTACAGCAGGAAGATCCATTCCTTGCTCTTCTGAGTTATGAATCAATGGCAATAACAGGTACTGGATATAGTCTAGTAGAAGGATGTGCACCGCGGGGGGGGGAGGGGGAGGGGCGGGGGCAAGCAGGGCACACGGCCCCCGCATTTAGTGGGGACACAGATTCCTCCAAGACCAGGGTGGTGAGAGTGAGCTTCTCCATTTCCAGGGCCGGGATGGCAGATGATAGCTCCTCTGGTCCAAGGCCTGTGAGGAGACAGCCACCACCTCTGGCCCCAGAGGGAAAGCCAGCTCCAAAAGTAGCCAAAGTTTTATTCCAGTGCACATGCCTGGTCCAGTACAACTCCTGATGGGAAGACAACCCAGAAATACTGTCCCAACTTTGAAATAGAATCTATCTCCTAAGTGACCAGATGTGAAGCGAGTACCCAATCAGATAAAAAGGCTAAATGAGCTTCTGTGCATTTTTACAGCACGTCGCTCAGTTAAAGAATTGTTGGGTCTAGAACCTGGTGACTGTGTTTGTGTCAAACTGGATGGAGAACAAATATGGACGACTGCAGTTGTCGTAAAGGAAAAGAATTCTGTGTCCAGATCATATGTGATCGAGACCGACAGTGGAGAGAGTTCAACAGAAACCATCAACGCCTGCAGTTTCTTCTTCAGAAAGAACAATCAACAGAGCAAACTACAGATGGGAGATGCAGAAGAAGGAGAAGGCTCAAGGATTCCAGACTGACCACAGCCAGTTGTTGCAACTACTGGACAGCCAGCTGACTAAGTTGTTATGCTTTGGGGTCACATAATTAGAAAACCAGCACGATTCAGAGACACTTGACGGACTGATCTGTACAGAACTTCAAAGACAGAGTGATAGTGTGAATATTGTCAATGGTAGGAATGTAGAACTTAAAGGGGGAGACATAATGGGATGCTAAACTGTATGATGCCCTTCAGCCACTCAGTGGCTCTGTGTGCAAAATACCTTGTTTAAGCCAACCTCAGCCACACCTGGCAGAGCATTAAAGGACCTTCTGATGAATGCATCTGGTGTGTAACTCACTAAGAAGCAGGCTTTCTAGCCAGTCCGTATCTGGTACAGCACCCTGGCAGATCATGCCTCCCGTTCCACTGATCGGGGTGGGGGTTGGAGGGCTCTGCAGTGGAAGCTCCCTAAAAGACATTACCCCATCTGTCCTGCCCCTCATGCCAGCTCTGGGAGATGCTGCCAACTGCAGGGTGACAGGGGGGAACTGCTGTGTGGAGACAGACAGGTCCAGTCTCCCTCAGCTCTGGGCACTCCTCTGTGTGCTGGTCCTCTGCCCCTCACACCCTGTTGTGGAGCAGGTTGGAGCAGGTCTGCTCAGGGGCAGGTCTAGAACGGGTCATGACCTCACACCTCTGAACGTGGGAGATGCCTGGCACTTGGGCCTGATCCACAGCCCACTGGACTCAGCGCCAGGCTCCCATGGATGCCAATGGGCTGTGGATGAGGCACTCAGGGTGGGATTCTCGAGAGCTCAGAACCCAACATGCTCACAGCGTGCTGAGCGCTCTGGAAATCAGGCCTGTATACAGTCACTCACCTTCCCGAGATGGTTTGTCCTCAGGGCTGGGGCCAGTACTTGGGGTCAGCGTCTGGCCTGGACAATAAACACAGACCATATCAGAGACTTTAGCAGCTCGGTGGCTGACCAAGCAGAGAACACCCCAGACATAGAGCTGCTACAAAGCCCTAGATCATGTCCCTCCAGAGGAGCTTCAGACATCCTGGGCCAAATCCACAGCTGGTGTAAATCAGCCCTTCTCCATCGGAGTCCATGGGCCAGATCCCAGCTCACGTAATAATAACAATGAATAACCATGCACTAGCACCTGAAGGCCAAATCCAGATCAGATCTCACTGTGCTGGGAGCTTTACAGACATGATAAACATTGGTCTTTGCCCCAAAGTCAAGACATTATGGGTGGATGAGGCAGACAGGGGGGAAGGGGAGGTGAGTTGTAAAATGGGGTTACAAATCTAATAAGAACAGTGAGAGTTCTGTGGCACTTTAAAAACTAACAAATTTAAAATTTGCAGGCATAAGCTGAGACTGAAGAAGAGACTGAAGGAGAAGAAGAAGAAGAAGAGAGCTGAAGTCTATCAAATATTAAATTTGTTAAAGTGCCACAGAACTCTCATTGTTTTTGCTGTATACAGACTAACACAGCTACCCCTCTGGAACTAATAAGAACAGCCATACTGGGTCAGACCAATAGACCATCTACCCCACTATCCTGTCTTCCGGCAGTGGCCAATGCCAGGTGTTTCACCAGGGACACCACTATTTACCTCTTTCCATTCTGAAAACTGACCATTTATTCCTATGTTTTATTTTATATGTTTTGACCAGGTACTGATCCATGAGAGGACCATCTCTCTTATCCCATGATTGCTTACTTTGCTTAAGAGCCTTTGGTGAGGGACCTTGTCAAAGGCTTTATTTAAAACAACTACACTATATAGACAAGATTGCACTTGTCCACATGTTTGTTGACCCCTCAAAACATTCTAATAGATTAGTGAAGCATGATTTCCCTTCACAACAGTCATGTTGACTTTTCCCAACATATTGTATTCATCCACGCGTCTGATCATTCTGTTATTTACTTTAGTTTCAACCAGTTTGCCTGGGACTGACATTAGGCTTACAGATCAGTAATTGCCAGGATCACCTCTGGACCCTTTCTTTTAAAAAATTCTTGTCACATTAGGTATCCTCCAATCTTCTGGTAGAGAGTCTGATGAAAGCAGTAGGTTACATACATAGTTCTGCAATTTCATATTTGAATTTCTTCAGAACTGTTGGGTGAATACCATCTGGGCCTGCTGACTTATTACCATTTAATTTATCAATTTGTTCCAAAATCTCATCTATTGACATCTCAGTCTGGGACAGTACCTCAGATTTAATAGGATGTGCACAGTCCTAAACCAGTTCAGCAGCAACCATGGCTCACTAACTGCCCCATCATTACCAGGTTCCCATGGCTAAAGCCCACATAATGTTACAATGCCTGATTCCAGCCAGCTGTTCCCTTCCCCCTCTTCACATTATCTTGGGATCCAGCAACTCACCTGTTATATTCAAGGTCTGGGGGAGACTGAGACGAGAATTCTTCACCTGGTTCTTGTCATTCCTGTACTGGTACATACATCTAAACTGGCCTGAGTTTTGCACAGAGATGTCATATTGATACAGTTCCTGGCCTGGCATGGCCAACTGGCTTGAGATTTGTTTGCCATCCTGACAGAAAATAACTAGAGCAGCTAAAATGTTCAGAGGAAGGGAACACTGAGCCGAAACGGAGTCCCCCACCTGAGCTGAAGAGGTGCTCAGGGACAATTTAGGAGAAGGGAAGTCACCTGCAACAAGAAAGAGAGACTAAGGATATGTCTACACTGCAAAACCCCGACGCGGCACCAAGTCTCAGAATCCAGGTCAACTGACTCAGGCTCGTGGGGTCACCTTCTGGGGGCTAAAAATCGCAGTGTGGACATTCCCAGCTGGTCTGGAACTCAGCCAAAGCAGGAACATCTACACTCTGTTTTTAGCCCTGTAACACAAGTCCCACAAGCCTGAGTCAATGGAGCTGGGCTCTGAGATTCAATCTCACTGCCGGGGGATTGGGTTTTTTTGCAGTGTAGATGTGCTCTAAAACAGGGCTTGTCTCCACAGCAGCGTTCACATGAGTTATAACTCAAAGCCCCGTCCACATACAAATCCTTTAACTCAAGTGTGATGATGCTTTTATCCTGAGCTGGCCAGGTCAAGAGGGGTATCTGCTAAAATGTGAGTGAGCACAAAGCTTCAGCTCTCGCCACAATCACTGTCGTGTGGACACAGGCTAGCACCACTCGAGGACCACTAGTCCTCCAGTGCCTTCCCACAGTTCCCCTCGTGTGCCCAGAAAGGACAGACTGGCAAAGAATTCACAGAGTCTCCTGCAGTTCTCAGAGCCCTGGGACATGGCCCCAGATGCCGTAGCCCCACATGGAAGCGAGTGCAGAGCCTGTGTGGGCACAGCGGTGTGGCTGTTCTCATGTGAGCTCGGCTAACTCAAGAAAGTCACTGGAGTGCAGACAACTCAAGTTAACACTGCAGTGAAGGCAGACCCAGGCAGGGAACTAAGCATTACTGATGAATTAGATGAGAAATACGCTCAGCAGATGTCTCTCTTCACCTTAGAATTAAAATACATAGAGGACAATGTGAGAGATTTAATGCAGGAGACCACGCAGGAAACAGTGCCCTGGTCTTATTAATACACTCCTGTATCAGCACCACCCGTGCATAGATTTACACATGGGAAGTTTGTTCAATATGTACCTCAGAGAGACCGGACAAGATCCCCAGCTGGTGTAAATTAGCCCAGCTCCATTACAGTCAACAGAGGATCTGGTCCAAGTGTGCTTCACTTTAAGTAATGTTTATGGTCTGTCACTGTTAGATGTTCCATTTACAGTGTGAACAAGAGGATTTCAGGCAGGAGTCATGCAAGAGACATTCCATCCCCCCATCCCTCCTACATCTCCCTACCTTCCCTCCCATTGCTATTGTCTGGGGGTTTCACTCCTTTTCATGTCTCCCCTTCTTCCATGTCTCTTGAGTTCTCACTCACCTGGAGATCTACAGGGCTCCTGGCCGGTGACCCCGGCACCTGCACCAGACAGCAAGAGAAGAGTGAGTGACACACACAGCGGCTCTGACAATACACACGGCTACGCTGGCACAACATTAACCTTGATCATTAAATAAATAAAAGCCCAGAAATCCCAAGTTAAGGGTATGGCAAGAGTTGTGGGGCCCGATCCTGCAATTGGATCCATATGGATTTGAGTAAACACTCAGTCACTTAATTGGCCCCCACACCAGTGCAGATACCATTGCACAAGTGAGGCCAATATCAATACAAACGTAGACCTGAGCCTCAACTTGTGCAAATGGACACACTCCACTGCCATCAGCACGGATTTCCACCAGCTGGGAACTGGCTCATTCTGCAGTACCGTACGACAGAGCCATGTATCGCTAGATCACGGGAGACACATCATTACTTGGATTACAGTGAATGCTACAGACAGAGATTAAGAAGCACATGACAACAGTAAATCAACTTTGTTGCCTAAAGCCATGGAGCTGAAAGTAGCAGTGCAGAGTTCCTGCTGGGATCTGAGACCTTTCCACCTCGCCGGGTTTCAGAGCCCAGGCTTGTGCCCAACAAGGAACATCTACACTGCTATTTTTAGCCCCATAGCTTGAGCCCCACAAGCCCCAGTCTGTAGATCCAGGCTTTCAGACTCGCTACCTGGGTCTTTTTTTTTTGCAGTGTAGACACTGTGAACTTCAAGACCATCTTTTGCTACTTCCTTTGTCCGCAATTTTACATGTGCACGTAGGCTCCTATTTCCAGTGCCATCTACGGGCATGGTGGGCATTGTGTGTCCAAATCCCTTGAGCAGATTTGAAAATCTCAGCTCTAGAAATTATTGTATAATATCATCATTGCAAATATTTTATACACCCTCCGCCCTCCCCCTGATGGCATTATCTGCACTGCAGAGCAGGGAACTGTTACAAATGTCTCCCGAGGGTTAAATAACCTCTCCGTCCCATCTCAGGAAACTTGTGCCAGAATTTATCCCCTCTTCACTCCTCCTGCACCATGTACCTCCCAGTGACCCATCCCTCTGTCCCAGGCTGGTCCCCATTTGGGACGGTCCCCTGGCCCAGGCAGAGACCCCAGCCTGCCTCTCCCCCTGCTCCCCACAGCCCAGAGACCTCTTTCCCGAGCCCATGGGCAGAGAGATCTCCCCAAACTCACAAAGCAGCCACAGCAGGATCATGGGGAGCGGGAGCCGGTGACCGAGCTGGGAGACCCTACAGCAGCGTCTAGGGCTCTGGAGAGAAGCCACTGTGGCTCTGTGCCTGGAGTCCCTCCTTCTCTCCAGCGGGTGGGGAGCAGAGGAACTGGATGGGCTGTGGGCTCTAGTAGCGTGTCTGAGAGCAGCCCTGACGTGTGTCTGTGGCCAGGGGGCCCTCCCCCTCTGAGACGAGAATGGAAAAATCTCTCAGATGCTTCTCCTGTGGGGCTCAGGGTGGGCTGTGTGTGGGAGTGTCAGAAACACGGATTCCCCAGACACAACCCTCCCTTGTATGACAGGCGCCGGGTAGCTCAGGATTGACAGGCCCAGGGTCCCCCAGGAGTGACAGACACAGGGTCCCCCAGGAGTGACAGGCCCAGGCTCCCCCAGGTGTGACAGGTGCCAGGGTCCCTCCAGGGCCTAGTTAGAGGAACAGCCTGCATCTCACACTGTCCACAAAGTGCAGCCCTGCGGACACACCTAGAGCCCACCACACCCACCGTGCCCAGCTGCGCCACTTGCCCCATTGCCTGCACAGGGAACAAATAACTGGTAATGCTCTTTCAGTCTAGCAGAGGAAGGTCTAACAGGAACCGGTGGCTCTAAGTTCTACTGTGAGAGCGGTTCACCATTGGAGCAATTTACCAAGGGCCGTGGTGGAGTCTCCATCCCTGACAATTTTTACACCAAGACTGGATGTTTTTGTAAAAGATCTGCTCTGGGAATTATTTTGGGAGAGTCATCTGGCCAACTGATGTGTATGTTAATGAGTATAACCTAATTAATATATTAATATATTAACCTGCAGGATAAGGGCACCCCAGTAGTGTTATGGTGGGTGAGGAAGTTAAGATATGGTCAATGAGTGAAGAGCAAGGTGCACAGATTCCTGGGGACCACCAAGGCCTATTAAACACCTGGTTTCAGATACAGCCGTTGGAGTTCTTCATCGGCGTGCCAGAGTCGGACTCGGGTCTGTCTCCACCCTTAGCGCTCTCCCCAAGGATAGAGTGAGTACACACCTGCGGCGGGGCGGGCCGCCCTCAGGGTGTTGTGTTACATCACTTGACTTGTTTGGGTTGTTTCATTTATTGGATAATCGTTGTAGTGACTGTAATAATAGGGGGCCTGGTCTTGGGACAAGAACCTACCTAATCACAGCGTGCTAACTGGGGAATGCACATTAATAACCTGATCGATAACTAATCACTAGATCAGGCAGCAGCGGGGGGCCCAGGCTGAGGGGCTCTGTCCTGTGCCCGGTCAGCCAGAGGCTGCTCTGCTCCCTACAGACTGTGCCCCCCGTACTCACCCGTATGAGCACTGACTCACACAAGCCATCCCACGGGCTGGGACTAACACAGCAGCGAGGGATTGGCTGGGCTCAGGAAAGTCCTGGTCATGCCCTTTACATCAGGCCACTCGCCCCCTGTGCCAGTAGCTGGGGCAGGGATAGATGTAGGAGCAAGTATGGCAGCTCTTTGCACAGAATCCCTGCCCTGGGGCGACCACCAGCTGCAGCCACTCTGGGCTGGCAGGTGCAGGGCAAAGCACCCTCCATAGGGGACAGCCTGTCCTAGTGACTCTGCACCATGGCCCTAGGGTATCAGCACTGGCTGGGACATGGTGCCGGGGATGGAGGTGCTGCTTTCCCAGCCGCCCTGCTGTGAAGAGTCCCTGAGATAGAGGAGGCTGCAGCAGACGGGGGATGGGGAGGTCTCTGCATCACAGGAGCAGCCTCGCCCCGGGTCTGTGTTGTTAAAAATACTCCTCAGGGCTATGAGCTGCTAGCGAAGCCAGGGCTGCAAGACCAGGGCGAGCACTTTCTGCACTGGAGATCCCTCTGGTAACACAGCGACCACAGCCCAGGGCTGGCCTGTAGCAAAGTCTCTGTGTGCGCATTGCACCAGCAGCACCTGTCTCCAGAGTCACATGAATTCGCTTCTTGACCTCAGCTCAGGCTGGGCTTATTTATAGGTGGCTTGTGGCTTTGCTCTTTCTTCCTGTGATGTCTTCTCATGTTCTCATAGTTTCTCCTTAATGAAAACAAGTTCTGACACTCAGTGCCCTGCTGTCCCAGCTCTGGGCTCCCACCCCCCACGCACAGCTCTGCCGTGACCCTCAGATTCTTTCAACATCTGACTTCCTCCCTTCACCTTCTCAGGCAGCGCCGCTGTTACTGCTGGGGCATGGTTTTGCCCTGTCAATCAGTGTGTGTAAAATGCAGTGTCCCCTGGTGTGTGTGTCTTTCCATGCTTAACATGGTGATTTGGACCTAAAAATCCAGTCAAGGGGCCTGTTTTTAAAACAAAACCTGAATCCCAACTCCGGCCTCTAAAGTGACTCCAGCGCCCTGAGTGTCCATATGGATCATCAATCCACACAGCTGACACAACGCTGTAACAATCAAACACCACTGGGCGGGGGTCTGCTGAGCACATTGCTAGTAGTCAGCATGACCTCTAGCTCCTACACTAGGAGGTGAATCTTGACCCCCGTAAAATCAACAGGAGTTTTGCCCTGGACTTCAGTAGGGTCAGGATTTGGCCCAAGTGTGACATATCTGCGATTGCTCCGTATTTGGAGCACTGTGTTCCCAGCTGGCCTCTGAGGTTTCACCATAGTGTGGCCCCTTTGGAGAGCTACGGCAGGTCTCAGGACCTCGCAGGACACTTTCTCATTGGAGGAGAAATCAAAGATGTCAACTTTGGGTGTAGCCTTAGTGAGGCTTGTTTAGTTGCATTCCGTGCTCCTGTCCTAGACCAGAGGTGGCCATAAACGGCACCCAGGAAAACCTTTTTGTTAGGGATCTCAGGAAGCAGCTCTGCTCCAAGAATTAAATAGGTAGAAAAGCATAAGGCAAAGAGCAAATTCTCCTGCCATTTGCAACAGCTCACCCCAAAATAAAGCTGTGCATCACAAAGGGGGTTGGATTAGATGACCTCCTGAGGTCCCTTCCAACTCTAATCTTCTATGATTCTATGATAAAGCTAACAATATAGCCCGTCTTCAATGACTGCACACAGCCTGCATGCAAAAGAACTTGTCAGACTACATAATATCGCCATCTGGTGACTGCTGCCATGACAGCATCAAGAAAATAATTCTGGTTTTATTTTTACGCTTAGACAACTAATCTGTATTTTGATCTGAGAGTAAAAATTTCTCAGCACCCTCCCCGTTAACACCAGATACAAAGAGAGCGAGAATTCCAAATTTGGTTATGCATATATCAGCTCTGTCCTGTCTCTCTCATGCAGATTACACAGCGTGTTTGTTCAAACACTCAATAGTAAAGGGACAGTCCTCAGAGGGAATTTGTTTCTCATAGAATTTAAATATTCTCCGCCTAGTGCAGAATGAATTCTTATCCCACTGAATTCTGTGGAAAATCTTCCATGAACTTCAAGTTTAGCTCTGTTTTGAAAACATCAAAAGGAAACCATTATAGAGATAAGGTGGGTGCGGTAATATCTTCAATTGGACCTGCCTCTGTTGCTGAGAGAGACAAACTTTCAAGCTTACACAGAGCTCTTCTTCAGGGCTGGGACAAACACTCAGAGTGTCATAGCTAAGTACAAGGGGGAAGAGATTGTTTAGCATAGGGAGTTAACACATACCTCAAGGGACCATTCAAAGTGCAGGGGCCCCTTAACAACCCTCAAGTCATGGGGGGAAAGAAACAGAGGTGTGGGGGGAGACATTTTGATTTTTATTTTTTTAGGCTTTTTTCTTTGACCAAAATGATTCAGCAAAATCAAACGAATTCACCAATTATTTCAGCACCACCCAATTTACATTTTGCTGAAAAAAATGTTTCAGTCACAAGATTTAGCCCTGCTCTAGCCATGTTCTTGTGTATTTCACCGGCGATCCCTGCTGTTCTACATCCCAGTGGTATGAGACTGGCAGCTGTTTGAAGTGATCTGTTATTTTTGTGTATCTGCCCCACAGATGGTGACGGCTCTGCCTGACGAGGATGCATCGCCCCCAAGGTAAATGGTTTTGCTCAGTGCTGTGGGATTTCCCTATAAGAAAAGGAGGGAGGCTGGTCTGGGATAAGGACAGAGCCAGTATCAATGGTTAGCCTTTACCTGCTGTAGGTGCCGGGAGGGAATGTAAAATCTCCAGACAGCCCCATGTGCTGCTTCCCAGAATACCAGGAAAAGACACACAATGGAGCTAAATCTGGTTTCATTCTGTGATTCCCTTCATAATATTATGGTTATAATTAGTTTTTATACAGTTTTTTCCTTACTGGATTTTCTCATGTCTCCCTGTATGTTAGCTGCAGACACAGTCAGAGCTGGGCAAATAACAGACTTTTCAGATCACCAGCAATTTAAAAACATGGGGAGGGGAGGGAATCATTTTGGGTCAGACTGAAAATGAATTTCAAATTTTTTCGCAAATCGAAAAAAAAAATTCAGGTCGAATGAAACATTAGGTTGGACCCGCAGCCAAATGTTCTACTGATGATTTCAGCTTTTAGTTATTTTTATTAATAAAATTAAAGGCGATTTCTAAAGAAAGTTGTTCCAAATTGAAAAATCGAAACGTTTTATTTCGAAAATGTCAGAACGAACCGTTTTGAGTTTTTCTGATTTTTGTTCAGGTTGGGTTTTTTGGGTGTTTTTGTTTTGTTTTTTGTGAGCGAAACCATTTAGCAAAATCAACACAACTTTACTACCTGTTTCTGTCCCACAGAATCTACATTTTTTGCCAAAAAACCCCCCACATATTTCGGTCAAAAGCTGGAGCCCAGCTGTAAACGGGCTTTTCTGTATTTCACTGGTGATCGCTGCTGTTCTGCAGCTCATTGCTATGGGGCTTTCAGCTGTTTAAAGTGACCTGTGATCGCTGTGTATCTGCCCCACAGATGGTGACGGCTCTGGGAAGGAAGCATCGTCCCAAGGTAAATGGTTTTGCTCAGTGCTGGGGGATTCCCCTCTAGGGCCTGGTCTGGGGTGAGGGGGGAGCACATGCCAATCTCAGTGGGGAGAATTTGCCTGCCCCAGGTGCCTGGGTGGGCAGAAGGCTGCGGGGGCTCAGCTCTGTGCGGGGCAATGTCAAAAGTCCCGGCAGCCCCATGTGCCACCATCTGTTCCCCGGGGGCTGCCGTGTCCCGCCTGCGGCAGGCGGTGCACAGGGAGCCGGGCTCTGACCCGGGGAGGTCAAACTCGGTTAAACGGGGTGGAGGGGGGCGAGCTGGGCTGGGCTCGGCTCCTCGCTGCCGAGCCAGAGCTGCCCTGGCTGTGGCTCCCCATCCATAGCTGGCAGCTCTGGCTAGCGGGCAGCTGAGTCGAGAGCACCTGCGGCTGCCCTCCGTCCACCCCCCGCGAGCCAGAGCTCCATCCCGGCTGCGGCTACCCCCCCCGCTGGGCTCCGTGGCCCCCCCCCCCCCCCCCCCCCCCCCCCCGGCGAACCACAGCTGCCCAGCTGCTCTGGCTCGTGGGAAGTCGAACCCAGCTGGGGCCACCCGCTCCTGCTGGGCTCCATGCCTCCCGAGAGTCAGCGCTGCCCATTGCCCAGCTGCTCTGGCTCGAACCCCGCTGCGGCTACTCCTCTCCCCTGCTGGCCTCCTCGCCTCCCCCTCCCCCCCCCCCCCCACCAGTCAGAGCTGCCCCACTGCTCTGGCTCGCGGGAAGTCGAACCCAGCTGGGGCCACCTGCTCCTGCTGGACTCCATGCCTCCCCGAGAGTCAGTGCCACCCATTGCCCAGCTGCTCTGGCTCGAACCCCGCTGCGGCTACCCCCTCCCCCGCTGGGCTCCTCGCCTCCCCCGCCTCCCCCCACCAGTCAGAGCTGCCCCACTGCTCTGGCTCGCGGGAAGTCAAGCCCAGCTGCCTCCCGCCCGCTGTGCTGCACCCGTCCTGTGAGCCAAAGCTGCCCCCTGCCCAGCTGCTCTGGCTCCCCCACGGCTGGGCAGGGACGTGTCATTGCCAGGTGCAAAGCCCCCCTGCGTGGAGGGGCCAGTGCTTCACAGAGCTAGGAAGGGGACTCGTGTCGCATGTTGGCCTCCACTCTCAGACCCCCTCACCCTGTTCCATCCCCTGTCTCAGGGCCTGCTGTCTGGATCTGGATCCTCCGCTCCGCCCTGGTCCTGCTCCTGCTGGTGTCTGCCCCCGTCATCACCTGCATCCTGAGGAAAAGAGCCGTCGCTCAGCCGATGGAAGGAGAGTTTCCGAGGGCTCTGAGGGGTCACGCTACCCTGGGCAGGCTGGATGGGAGGAGGGGATTATAGAGTCTGGGGTTTATGTCAATGTGTTCATCGGGCTGGAGAGAGTAACTCATTGATCCAACTTCGGGGGGAGGTCCTGATAAACGTGGGATACCAAGCGGCCCCCCCAGAGGTTTGTGCATTAGCTTACCTCCAGACCCACCCATTTCCCCCCATTCCCTGGACAGCTCCTGCTCTCTGTGCCTGTGTGCTGGGGTGGTTGTGGTGAGCACAGCCCCATATCCTTGCATTGCCCAGGCCTTGTCCTTTGTGTGTGTACGTGTGTAAGTAAATCCAGAAGAACCCAACCCCTGCGGTCACACTCATGTCACCAGGCCAGGATCCAGCCCCCTGGTTATGAGCACAGGTACATTTGCTTAATAAAGATTTAATTTTCACTCCTGCTGGTCCTGACAAGGGAGCCGGACCCAGCAGGACAGGGCTGTGGGCCCTGCGCCGGTTTGGCTCACACAAAGGGAAGTGCTGTGACCTCACATTGATAACTGGAAGTTTCACGATGGCTGAATTCTTTGCACACCCCCGTGCTCCCCAGAGGCTGCAATTTCTAGACACTCACTGCCCTTGCTGGGTGTGGTGACACACGGGCAGATATTTTCATATGGGCCCTGTTTCACACAGCCCCCGAGTCCCTCTCTGCTCTGCATTGCAGGCCTGGGCTACAAGTTTATGCTGTAAAGAGTCTAAAACATTTATTGCCTAAAGACAAAATGATTCAAAGTGGTTACAGAAAATAAGTTGCAGTTTAGTGTTTTACTCTGTCAGGCCAGGCCTTGAACAATATGTCCTGTCACCTGCTCCACCAGCGACTGGACAGGGGTTATTGTCCCAGACCTCCAGCCAAGCTGAGAATGCAACACGGCGACCATCCCCGAAACACAAATGAGCACAGCAGACAAGTGACAGAGAGGTCATTGCATCACGAGCGCAGCATTGCTCTGAGACTGTGTGTCTATAAACACAGCCAGGGCCGTGGGGACAGAATCGGGGCAGGGGGAGGGAAGAGACTCCTGTGCTGGGAACGGCGACCACAGACAGTGACCACAGCCCCATCTGTGTGCTCACCTCACAGGCAGCGCGGGGCTCTGTTTATAACTAGGCTTAGACGGAGGCGATTATTATTGGCAAATTGTCAGTAAACATCAAGTCCGCTGCACGCTCACGCCCAAACCACAGGAAAAACATTTCCTTCGATAATAATCAACATTTACAGATAAGCAAATTAACAGAAATGTGGCTTGAGACAGTATAGTGGTTCATTTAAGGATATTTACTATATATATTTTGACATGCAATGTTGAAAATTTGTGTTTTAACGGTTATAAAGCTTTAACTTCTTTAATCTCGATGGCGACTGTCATTAACTAATTATTGTCTGACCCTGCCTGTAATTTCCTCCACTTTAAATTGATAAAAATAAAATAAATCTTTAAAATAAACATCAATAGTATCCCTCAACGTTAGAAAATATAAAAATGGAATTCTGCCAAATGTGTTTATAACCCAGGGCTGGGACCTGTGGGAGCCACTGGGGACGTCATCCAGAAGCAGACACAGCACGTGCTCTGGGGTCAGTCATGTAGCTCGGCCACATGCCGAGTGATGTCCCAGCACCCCCAGCGTGAGCTCCTGAGCTCCCCTGCTTGTGTGTCCCCTGCTCTCAGCTCAGCCCGGCTGCGGGGGGGACCCCGGCTGAGGGCTGATCCCGTCTCTCTGTTAAGGTGCAGAGAGAGGCTGAGATTGCACCTGGGGAATGGTGTGTCTCGTGAATGTGCAAACTCCAGTAAAGAGCTGCAGTGAAAAGGCTCTGTTCTCCCTCTGCTGATCCCGACAGCCTGAATTTCTCAGTGGGTGAGGGGGGCTGTGAGGGGACAGCAGGAGCTGCAGAGTGCCATTTAAAGGGGGGGCATAGAGTCCCCCCACCAGACCCTCCTCTTCCCCCGTCAGGCAGCCCCACACACACCAGCAGCCTGAGTTCCCAGCCCATTGCTGTCAGTTGCTGGCTGCGTGCGTGTGCTCTCTCTTTGTGCTGTTCTGGCTCTGGTCAGATACCCGGCAGAGCAGACCTCGATCAAACTGCCCACGAAGACCACAGACTCGGTTTGAGGTGAAGGTGCTCAGCCCAGTTTATTGTTGACAGAGCACAGTCCTAGTGCTCCTGCCCCCCAACCCCTCCGCCCCCCGTCTCAATGGTTACATGTATCCCCAGTACAATGGACCAGCTCAGTGAGTGGTGGGACTTTCTGCTCCTCCGTAGGCTGGACAAAGACACCCCCTCTGTGATTCCTCTTTTACATGCTGACACCAACAGGGTAAGTTATACCCCCCTCACGTGGTTAGTTACCACGCGACACCTTGTACCAGAACATCTCCATCCATTATCCTGTCATCAGAACCTTATCTTTAGAAGGGGTCAGTGTGTCTTTGTGCCATCTTCAGAGAGTGTATCAGGGTGTTCTCGTACCACCTTCCAGAATGTGTTTACGTGAATATTTAGTGCCTGGGACTTCCTCGGAGGGCTTGTGTTTGCGCAACGCCAGCCCTGTTCTTGCCAAGTTTGTATAGCAGACAGTAAAACTGCAAGCAGGCATCTCCTCGTGAGAGAAGGGTGTCTGGGCCAAATTTGATTGAGTGGCATCGTGACCTGGCGCGTGGGATGGCAGCACTGTTTAGGTTCAGCCCAGCCGAAAAGCTGTATGGCCATGTCCTGGGTGCCCACCACCTTGAGCTGCTCGGCCCAGTGGGGACAGAGAAATCAGCGCCTCAAAGCCAGTCCCAGTACACAGAGGATGGGGAAGGGGATCTGAACATTCCCCCACGTTGCCCGCTCAGGCAGGGTCCTGTCCCCACTCCAGATGAGCCCTTGGCCAGCCAGGCACAGCACGGGCCTCACACAGAGAGGGATGGTACATGGAGTGCTACGGATCCAGCATCCTGGAAACTAGTTGGAGCCAAAACACTCAACACGCGTCTCCCATGAAAGCCCAGAAGTGAGGGGTGCCCAACTCCTTTGGGGCCTTTTCAACACCTAATCCTAGATGACTTTTGCTATTTTGGAAACAGCTTCATTTGTCTGGGTTCTGTCTCAGGACACCTCTTGCACAAATGGTCTCAGATTTCCCTCACACACTCTACCTCAGCTACCCATTTCAGGTGAATTTGATTTGTCCTCTGGATTTTAGGCAGTGTTTAAAATTCTGCTTTAAACAGAAACTGTAACTATAGAGAAGACATTATTGCCCTGTAATTCTCACTCTGGACTGGCCCGGGATTTGGTTCAGAGGGGCTGGTCAGATCCAGTATCAAATGCCAAAGGCTGGGAGTTGGCTCAGAGGGGCTGGAGTGTTCTTGTACCAAATTCCCAATCCCCAGCATTTGGAAACACCAGAGAATCTGCCCAACGCCCGTGAGAGAAAAAGCTGTGCTAGCAGCCTCCCCCTCCCACCAGGGAGCGAGGTCCGCTGGACAAAGCGTCTCTCACTGGAGCTGTGGCTTTTATTTCTCTGAACCTTGGGTAGCATGTGGCAGATCAGAGAGCACCAGCATCTTCTCTGCTCCCTGCACATCACAAGAGGGAAGCGGTCAGATCACACACCCACGGACATTTCTCTCACTGGGACTCTGAGGAGGAGAGCCAGAGAGACGGCGCCTAAATCCCCTAGAGTCAGATGCCACATTGGAATTTCCGGAGTGCACAGATATCACCGCTTCTCCCCATGATCCTGCTGCTGGGCCTATGGCTTCTGTGTGAGTACGGGCACAATGGGCTGGGTTGGGCTTTAGGATATGGCCGAGATGAGATAGGCAAAGAATTGTTTGCTTAGTTAGGGTCCAGTCCGGAGAGGCATGTTCCAGGTGGGCTGTTAGACTGGCACCGCTGCCCCACACCCCATGCTGGTATGTCAGCCTCCCCTCCCACTGCCACCCCCGTCACACACCTGGTCTCCTGTACATCTCTAGCACTGCCACACACGGTTACTTTCTCCTGCTTATTAGTTTCCGTGTCACGAGATTTAAAACACTCTCGACCCTTTCTGCAAAATCCCCATATTTTAGCAGCTGCAGAGTCTGTGCGATGTCAGACCCGAGCCCTGACCCAGGACTGAATATTGCCAGGGTCACTTTCAATCACTCATTCACCTGATCCACGCTTGAGGGAAAGGGGAGAGTTCAGGGAAGACCTACAAGAATGATCCGAGGCCTGGAACACCGGCCGGACTGGGAGAGGCTGGCGGAGCTCAGTCTGTTTAGCGTGTGGAAGAGAAGGTTAAAAAGTGACTTGATCACAGCATAAAAGTCCCTCCACAGGGAGAAGATTTCTGACAGCAGCGGTAGATTTCGTTAACCAAGCAGACAAAGGCCAAAGAGATCCAAAGCTGGAAAGTGAAGTCAGAATAATTCAAACTGGAATACGGCCTGTGTTTTCAGTGGGGAGGCTGGTTTATTTATCATTGGAGCAGATTAACAAGGGGAGCAGTAGATTCTGTCACTCGGACTCATTTAATCAGGAGTGGATGTGTCTCTAGTAGATGCTCTCTAGCTCAAAGACAGGTTCTTGGCTAGATGCAGGAATCACCGTGTGAGGGTCTCCGGACTGTCTGATGCAGGAGGTCAGAGCAGATGATCACAATGGTCCCTTCTGGCCCGAGAATCTAGGAGTCGAGGGACCCCTTTACTCAGCTGCAGCTTGGTGTGTGAGAAGCCATCCCAACCGAAAGGGTTTAGTTGGAAGAGTGCGATTAACAAATACAGTTTATCACACAAGAGCAAATTGAAGGAGGGGATTCCACAGCTGTCACAACCCTCAGTGTGTGTGTGTTGCCTTGATGGGAAAATGTCCATCCATTTTAAGCTGAATTAACTGTTCTACGGCTCGTCTGGCTGCACCACTAACAGGCATGTGCATTTTATTTAAAAGGTTCGCTTGCCTCAAGCCAGGAAATCTGCAGCTCTTCAGGTGAGTGTTAGCTACATTAGAAAGAGAAAACCGTGTGCCTAATAATTAGTGTGGCGGGGCTGGGAGTCAGGACACCTGGGTTCTAGCCACAGCTTGGAGAGTGAAATGGGGTCCAGTGGGTCAGAGCAGAGCACTGGAGGGTCAGGACTCCTGGGTTCCATTTTTTAACCCTGACATACAAAGCCCAAACCTGCTGATTGTGGCCCAGCTTTACCCCATTGTAGGAGAAGAGACAGGCTGTTAGAGGGGGAGGGGTGGCTACATTTCCGCACACACAGCTGGGAGTTTCTTTTCTTGTGGCACTCATGCTTTCCATCCCTTTGCACCGCGATGGGACAGGCCCCTGGGAAACTCTGGCTGCTGTGTGCTACTCTGGTGATGCCCAGGGTGTGAAAATCCCCTCATAAGTGGCCCATTGACGAGGGTTCACACGGCAGCACAAAGCCTCAGCGAGAAAAACACCAAGAGTCCAGATCCCTAGTTAGTGTAAAACGGCCCTGCTCCATCGCAGGGAATGCAGTTTTGCTGATTGACACCAGCAGGGGATCTGGCCCCAGGTGTTTAACACTACTGTGTTTGCTCCCCAGGCACTCTCCCCGCCCCGCGGCTGTTCCTGGACTGGCTTTCTGCCCGCCAAGGGGACAGGCCCGTGCTGTCGTGTTTAATCCCTTGTGGCACCCCAGTGACTCGCATTGTCTTCTGCAAAGATGGGAAGGAGATTTCTGTCCTGCCCAAGGAAGGAAACAAATTAATCTACGACTCACCCCACACAGTGTCCAGGGAGAGTGAAGGGGTCTTTTCTTGCCGTTACCAGCTCAAGGATGACAATAACCAGGAGAACAATTCTCTGCCCAGTGAGCCCCGGGACCTGCATGTGGCCGGTAATGCATTGCACTAATGGTGGGCTTGGTGCAGAGGGGTCAGGGAGCAAGGACGGGCTGGGGTCACACCGGGATATCAAGAGTTAAAGATGTAAAACTCCCCTCTCATTCACCCAACATTTCCCGGGTGAGAAATCTGTCCCCAGAGGAACTTTTACACCTTTTTAGTGACTCAGAACCATCCTCTCAGTCCTTGAGGAGTTTCATGATGGAAAAGAGCAGATTTTTCCCACTAATTAAAAAAATACATATTGTGATATTCTCTGTGGGGCAGAGTGTGAAAATAGACAAACTCTAACACTGAAATTCACCCAATTTATTGTCATCATGGTCTACTTTACTTTACTAAAACCACCAGGAAACGGGTATTGAACAGAGCTACAGGAATAACTGTTTTTCAGTTCACTAGCAATTCCATAATAATCGGGTGTGGGGGGGAGGATTGTTTCAGGCTGACCAAAAAGAAAATATTTCAAAATCTCCAGTGAATCAAAAAGTTGGGGGAAAAAATTGTTTTGGGTTGAACACAACTTTTCATTTTGAACTGGTTGTTATGGGAGGGGTACATTTTTTAAAACAAAATTGAATGAAATTTCAAAATAAGGAGTCATTTTGAATAGAAAAATTGAAATGTTTAGTTTTGACAATATGGAGATTTTGACTGTTTTTTAAACTAGTTTGTGGGGGAGGGTGTATGTTTTGTTTTTCCAAGATGAATAATTCAGCCACTAATTATTCCAGCACCACCCAATTTACATTTTTGCTGAAAAAAATGCTTCAGATACAAGATTTAGCCCTGCTCTAGCCATGTTCTTGCGTATTTCACCAGCGATATCTGTTGTTCTACATCCCAATGCTATGAGACTGTCAGCTGTTTGAAGTGATCTGTTGTCATTGTGTATCTGCCCCACAGATAATGACAGCTCTGGACAGGGGGCATCACCCCAAGGTAAATGGTTTTGCTCAGTGCTGTGGGATTTCCCTGTAGGAAAGGGAGGACCTGGTCTGGGGTGAGGGGGAAGCACATGCCAATTTCAATGGATAGACTTTACCTGCTGTAGATGCCTGGGGGGAATGTAAAATGTCCAGACAGCCCCATGTGCTGCTCTCCAGAATACCAGGAAAAGTCACACAATGGAGCTAAATCTGGTTTCATTCTGTGATTCTCTTTTATGGTCATAATTAGTTTTTATACAGTTTTTTCCTTATTGGATTTTCTCATGTCTCTCTGTATGTTAGCTGCAGACACAGTCAGAGCTGGACAAATAACAGACTTTTCAGATCACCAGCAATTTAAAAACATGGGGGAGGGGAGGGAATCATTTTGGGTTGGACTGAAAATGAAACTTTTCAAAATTTTCAGCAAATCGAAAAACCATTTCAGGTCGAATGAAACATTTGGTTGGCCCCACAGCCAAATGTTCTACTGATATTTTCCGCTTTCAATTATTTTTGATTAATAAAATTCAAGTCAATTTTCTAAAGAAAACGTTGTTTCAAATTGAAAAATCGAAACATTTTATTTTGAAAATGTCAGAACGAACCGTTTTGATTTTTTCTGCTTTTATTCAGGCTTTTTTTCGAACGATGCCAATCTCAATGGGGAGACTTTACCTGCCGTAGGTGCCAGGGTGGGCAGGAAGCCGCGAGGGCTCACCTCTGTGCGGGGCTATGTCAAAAGTCCAGGCCATCCCATGTGCCACCACGAATTCAGTTGCAGCTATTTCTCCCTCACCCCTGGCTGGGCTTGGCGCCACCCTGCCAGCCAAAGCTGACCAGCTGCTCGGGCTCGCAGGGAGCCCAACAGCTCCTCCAATTCCCCCGGCCATTTAAACGATAATCAGCTGTTAAAATGTTTAAACAGTGCTGGTGCTGGGTACAGGGTGGCAAAGAACCAGCACTGAGTAAGATCCCTGCGGGGTTAGGAACCAGGCATGAGATCTCTAAACAGCTGGGTCAGGGACAGGTCACTGCTGGGTGCAATGCCCCCTGCGTGGAGGGGCCAGCGCTTCACAGAGCTATGAGGGGAATCGTGTTGTATGTTCGCCTTCACTTTCAAACCCCTCACCCTGTTCCATCCCCTGTCTCAGGACCTGCTGTCCTGCTCTGGGTCTCTATCCTCCGCTCCGCCCTGGTCCTGCTCCTGCTGGTGTCTGCCCCGATCATCACCTGCATCCTGAGGAAAATAGCCGTCGTATCAGCCGATGGAAGGAGAATTTGCCGAGGGCTGTGAGGGGTCCTGCTTCCCGGGGCTGGTTGGATGGATGGCTGGGATTACAGGCCTGGGATTACATAATTATTGGGAATTATGCCATTGTGCAGAAATGTGTGCAGGGGGTTCGGGGAGAGTAACTCATTGATCCAACCTGGGGGAAGGTCATGATAAACGTGGGATACCAAGCTGGCCCCCCAGAGGTTCCCCTGCCGTGGGATTTGTGCATTAATTTAACTCCAGGTCCACCCATTTCCCCCCATTCCATGACCAGGCGATAGGGCAGTTCCTGCTCTCTCTGTCTGTGTCTTTGGGCAGTTGTGGTGCCCTTCAGTCACACCGTGTGTGTGTGTGCGTGTGTGTAAATCCAGAAGAACCCCGTGCGTTTCACCAGACCGGGATCCAGCCCCTGGTTAGGAGCACGGACACATTTGCTTCATAATTTTCACTCCTGCTGGGCCCAGTTCGGGGCAAAGGGGCCAGATCCAGCAGGACAGGGCTGTGGGCCCGGTGCCGGTACTGCTCATACAAGGGAAGTGCTGTGACCTCACATTGATAACTGGAAGTTTCACAACAGCTGAACTCTTTGCACACCCCCGTGCTCCCCAGAGGCTGCAATTTCTAGACACTCACTGCCCTTGCTCGGTCTGGTGGCACATAGGCAGACATTTTAGTATGGGCCCTGTTTCACACAGCCCCCGAGTCCCTCTCTGCTCTGCATTGCAGGCCTGGGCTACAAGTTTATGCTGTAAAGAGTCTAAAACATTTATTGCCTAAAGACAAAACTGTTCAAAGCGGTTACAGAAAATAAGTTGCACTTTGGTGTTTTACTCTGTGTCAGGCCAGGCCTTGAACAATATGTCCTGTCACCTGCTCCATCAGCGGCTGGATGCGGGTTATTCTCCCACCACCTGGCCATGCTGAGAATGCAACACAGCTACCATCCGTAATACAGAAATGAGCACAGCAGACAAGTGACAGAGAGGTCATTGCATCACGAGCGCGGCATCGCTCTGGGACTGTGTGTCTATAAATAGGGCTGTGGGGACAGGGTTGTGGGGTGGAAGAGACTCCTGTGCTGGGAACAGTGACCACAGCCAGTAACCACAGCCCCATTTCTGTGCTCACCTCACAGGCAGCACAGAGCTCTGTATGTAACCTAGGCTTAGATGGATTCAATTATTATTGGTATATGTCAGAAAACATCAGTTCCCCTGCACGCTCACACACAAACCCACGGGAAAAACATTTCCTTCCATAATAATCAACATTTACAGATAAGCAAATTAACAGAAATGCTGCTTGAGACAGTATTAGTGGTTAATTTAAGGATATTTACTATATATATTTTGATATGCAATGTTAAAAATTTGTGTTTTAACGGTTATAAAGCTTTAACTTTTTGAATGTCTATGGTTATTGTCATTAACTAATTATTGTCTGACCCACCTCCCCCCCGTAATTTCCTCCACTGTGAAAATTTAAACTGATAAAAATAAAAATAATCTTTAAAATAAATTTCGATAGCATCCTTTGAAATTATAAAAAATAAAAATGGAATTCTGCCAAATGTGTTTATAACCCAGGGCTGGGACCTGTGGGAGCCACTGGGGACGTCATCCAGAAGCAGACACAGCACGTGCTCTGGGGTTAGTCATGTGGCTCGGCCACACACCGAGTGATGTCCCAGCACCCCCAGCATGAGCTCCTGTGCTCCCCTGCTTGTGTGTCCCCTGCTCTCAGCTCAGCCCGGCTGAGGGCTGATCCCGTCTCTCTGCTAAGGTGCAGAGAGAGGCTGAGATTGCACCTGGGGAATGGTGTGTCTCATGAATGTGCAAACTCCAATAAAGAGCTGCAAGGAAAAGGCCCTGTTCTCCCTCTGCTGATCCCAACAGCCTGAATTTCTCAGTGGGTGAGGGGGGCTGTGAGGGGACAGCAAGAGCTGCAGAGTGCCATTTAAAGTGGGGGCATAGAGTCCCCCCACCAGACCCTCCTCTTCCCCAGTGAGGCAGCCCCACACACACCAGCAGCCTGAGTCCCCAGCCTATTGCTGTCAGTTGCTGGCTGCGTGCGTGTGCTCTCTTTGTGCTGTTCTGGCTCTGGTCAGATACCCGGCAGAGCAGACCTCGATCAAACTGCCCACGAAGACCACAGACTCGGTTTGAGGTGAAGGTGCTCAGCCGGTTTATTCTAGACAAAGCACAGTCCTAGTGCTCCTGCCCCCCCGCCCCTCCGCTCCCCGTCTCAATGGTTACATGTATCCCCAGTACAATGGACCAGCTCAGTGAGTGGTGGGACTTTCAGCTCCTCCCTAGGCTGGACATAGACACCCCCTCTGTGATTCCTCTTTTACATGCTGATACCAACAGGGTAAGTTATACCCCCCTCACATGGTTAGTTACCACCCGACACCTTGTACCAGAACATCTCCATCCATTATCCTGTCATCAGAACCTTATCTGTAGAAGGGGTCGGTGTGTCTTTGTGACATCTTCAGGGAGTGTGTTTATACCATAACGTTGTATCGGGGTGTTCTCGTACCACCCTTCCAGAATGTGTTTACATGAATATTTAGTGCCTGGGACTTCCTCGGAGGGCTTGTGTTTGCACAACGCCAGCCCTGTTCTTGCCAACTTCGTATAGCGGACAGTAAAACTGCAAGCAGGCATCTCCTCGTGAGAGAGGGGTGTCTGGGCCAAATTTGATTGAGTGGCATCATGACCTGGTGCGTGGGGTGGCAGCGCCGTTTAGGTTCGGCCCAGTCAAAAAGCAGTATGGCCATGTCCTGAGTGCCCACCGCCCTGAGCTGCTCGGCCCAGTGGGGACAGAGAAATCTCTATCAGCACCTCAAAGCCACTCCCAGTCTGCAGAGGTTGGGGAAGGGGATCTGAACATTCCCCCACGTTGCCCGCTCAGGCAGGGTCTTATCCCCACTCCAGATGAGCCCTTGGCCGGCCAGGCACAGCATGGGTCTCACACAGAGAGGGATGGGACATGGAGTGCTACGGATCCAGCATCCTGGAAACTAGATGGAGCCAAAACACTCAACACGCGTCTCCCATGAAAGCCCTGAAGTGAGAGGTGCCCAACTCCTTTCGGACCTTTTAGACACCTAATCCTAGATGACTTTTGCTATTTTGGAAACGCTTCATTTGTCTGGGTTCTGTCTCAGGAAACCTCTTGCACAAATGGTCTCAGATTTCCCTCACACACTCTACCTCAGCTACGGCCCCAGGCTTCCCATTTCAGGGGAATTTGATTTGTCCTCTGGATTTTAGGCAGTGTTTAAAATTCTGCTTTAAACAGAAACGTCATTGCCACTGTAACTATAGAGAAGACATTATTGCCCTGTAATTCTCACTCGGGACTGGCCCGGGATTTGGCTCAGAGGGGCTGGTCTGAACCAGTATCAAATCCCAAAGGCTGGGAGTTGGCTCAGAGGGGCTGGTGTGTTCATGTACCAAATTCCCAATCCCCAGCATTTGGAAACACCAGAGAATCTGCCCCACACTCGTGAGAGAGAAGCTGTGCTAGCAGCCTCCCCCTCCCACCAGGGAGCGAGGTCCGCTGGACAAAGCGTCTCACACTGGAGCTGTGGCTTTTATTTCTCTGAACCTTGGGTAGCACGTGGCAGATCAGAGAGCACCAGCATCTTCTCTGCTCCCTGCACATCAGAAGAGGGGAGCGGTCAGATCACACACCCACGGACATTTCTCTCACTGGGACTCTGAGGAGGAAAGCCAGAGAGACGGCGCCTAAATCCCCTAGAGTCAGATGCCACATTGGAATTGCCGGAGTGCAGGGATATCACCACTTCTCCCAATGATCCTGCTGCTGGGCCTATGGCTTCTGTGTGAGTACGGGCACAACGGGCTGGGTTGGGCTTTAGGTTACGGCCGAGATGAGACAGGCAGAGAATTGTTTGCTTAGTTAGGGTCCAGTCCGGAGAGGCATGTTCCAGGTGGGCTGTTAGACTGGCACCGCTGCCCCACACCCCATGCTGGTATGTCAGCCTCCACTCCCACTGCCACCCCCGACACACACCTGGTCTCCTGTACATCTCTAGCACTGCCACACACGGTTACTTTCTCCTGCTTATTAGTTTCCGTGTCACAAGATTTAAAACACTCTCGACCCTTTCTGCAAAATCCCCATATTTTAGCAGCTGCAGCGTCTGTGCGATGTCAGACCCGAGCCCTGACCCAGGACTGAACATTGCCAGGGTCACTTTAAATCACTCATTCACCTGATCCACACTTGAGGGAAAGGGGAGAGTTCAGGGAAGACCTAGAAGAATGACCCGAGGTCTGGAACACCGGCCAGACTGGGAGAGCCTGGCGGAGCTCAGTCTGTTTAGCGTGTGGAAGAGAAGGTTAAAAAGTGACTTGATCACAGCGTAAACCCTCTCCACAGAGAGAAGATTTCTGACAGCAGCGGTAGATTTCTTTAACCCAGCAGACAAAGGCCAAAGAGATCCAATGGCTGGAAAGTGAAGTCAGAATAATTCAAACCGGAATACGGCCCGTGTTTTCAGTGGGGTGGGTGGTTTATTTACCATTGGAGCAGATTAACTAGGGGAGCAGGAGATTCTGTCACTTGGACTCATTTAATCAGGAGTGGATGTGTCTAGTAGATTCTCTCTAGCTCAAAGACAGGTTCTTGGCTAGATGCAGGAATCACCGTGTGAGGGTCTCCGGACTGTCTCATGTAGGAGGTCAGAGCAGATGATCACAATGGTCCCTTCTGGCCCGAGAATCTAGGAGTCGAGGGACCCCTTTACTCAGCTGCAGCTTGGTGTGTGAGAAGCCGTCCCAACCGAGGGGGTTTAGTTGGAAGAGTGTGATTAACAAATACAGTTTATCACACAAGAGCAAATTGAAGGAGTGGATTCCACAGCTGTCACAACCCTCAGTGTGTGTGTGTTGCCTTGTTCAGAATATGTCCATCCATTTTAAGCTGAATTAACTGTTCTACAGCTCGTCTGGCTGCACCACTAACAGGCATGTGCATTTTATTTAAAAGGTTCGCTTGCCTCAAGCCAGGAAATCTGCAGCTCTTCAGGTGAGTGTCAGCTACATTAGAAAGAGAAGACCGTGTGCCTAATAATTAGTGTGGCGGGGCTGGGAGTCAGGACTCCTGGGTTCTAGCCACAGCTTGGAGAGTGGAATGGGGTCCAGTGGGTCAGGTCAGGACTCCTGGGTTCCATTTTTTAACCCTGACATACAAAGCCCAAACCTGCTTCCTGTGCTCCGGATTTACACCAGTGTAGGAGAAGAGATAGGCTGTTAGAGGGGGAGGGGTGGCTGCATTTCCGCACACACAGCTGGGAGTTTCTTTTCTTGTGCCACTCACACCTCCCATCCCTTTGTACCGTGATGGGACAGGCGCCTGGGAAGCTCTGGCTGCTGTGGGCTACTCTGATGATGCCCAGGGTGTGAAAATCCCCCCACAAGTGGCCCATTGATGTGGGTTCACACGGCAGCACAAAGCCTCAGGGAGAAAAACACTAAGAGTCCAGATCCCTAGTTAGTGTAAAACGGCCCTGCTCCATCGCAGTGAATGCAGTTGTGCTGATTGACCAGCAGGGGATCTGGCCCCAGGTGTCTAACACTACTGTGTTTGCTCCCCAGGCACTCTCCCCGCCCCATGGCTGTTCCTGGATTGGCTGTCTGTCCGCCAAGGGGACAGGCCTGTGCTGTCCTGTTTAATCCCTTGTGGCACCCCAGTGACTCGCATTGTCTTCTGCAAAGATGGGAAGGAGATTTCTGTCCTGCCCAAGGAAGGAAACAAATTAATCTACGACTCACCCCACCTAGTGTCCAGGGAGAGCGAAGGGGCCTTTTCCTGCCGTTACCAGCTCAAGGATGACAATAACCAGGAGAACAATTCTCTGCCCAGTGAGCCCCGGTACCTGCACATGGCCGGTAATGCACTGCACTAATAGTGGGCTTGGTGCAGAGGGGTCAGAGAGCAAGGATGGGCTGGGGTCACACCGGGATATCTAGAGTTAAAGATATAAAACTTCCCTCTCATTCACCCAACATTTCCCGGGTGAGAAATCTGTCCCCAGGGGAATTTTTACACCTTTTTAGTGACTCAGAACCATCCTCTCAGTCCTTGAGGAGTTTCATGATGGAAAAGAGCAGATTTTTCCCACTAATTAAAAAAATATATATTGTGATATTCTCTGTGGGGCAGAGTGTGAAAATAGACAAACTCTCACACTGAAATTCACCCAATTTATTGTCATCATGGTCTACTTTACTTTACTAAAACCACCAGGAAACGGGTATTGAACAGAGCTACAGGAATAACTGTTTTTCAGTTCACTAGCAATTCCATAATAATCAGGTGTGGGCGGGGGGATTGTTTGAGGCTGACCGAAAAGAAAATATTTCAAAATCTCCAGTGCATCAAAAAGTTGGGGAAAAAAATTGTTTTGGGTTGAACACAACTTTTCATTTTGAACTGGTTGTTATGGGAGGGGTACATTTTTTAAAACAAAATTGAATGAAATTTCAAAATAAGGAGTCATTTTGAACAGAAAAATTGAAATGTTTAGTTTTGACAATATGGAGATTTTGACTGTTTTTTAAACTAGTTTGTGCGGGAGGGTGTTTGTTTTGTTTTTCCAAGATGAATAATTCAGCCACTAATTATTCCAGCACCACCCAATTTACATTTTTGCTGAAAAAAATGCTTCAGATACAAGATTTAGCCCTGCTCTAGCCATGTTCTTGCGTATTTCACCAACGATATCTGTTGTTCTACATCCCAATGGTATGAGACTGTCAGCTGTTTGAAGTGATCTGTGGTCATTGTGTATCTGCCCCACAGATAGTGATGGCTCTGGACAGGGGGCATCACCCCAAGGTAAATGGTTTTGCTCAGTGCTGTGGGATTTCCCTGTGGGAAAGGGAGGACCTGGTCTAGGGTGAGGGGGAAGCACATGCTAATCTCAATGGATAGACTTTACCTGCTGTAGGTGCCTGGGGGGAATGTAAAATGTCCAGCCAGCCCCATGTGCTGCTCTCCAGAATACCAGGAAAGGTCACACAATGGAGCTAAATCTGGTTTCATTCTGTGATTCTCTTTTATAGTTTTTATACAGTTTTTTCCTTATTGGATTTTCTCAAGTCTCTCTGTATGTTAGCTGCAGACACAGTCAAAGCTGGGCAAAGAACAGATTTTTCAGATCACCAGCAATTTAAAAACATGGGGGAGGGGAGGGAATCATTTTGGGTTGGACTGAAAATGAAACTTTTCAAAATTTTTGGCAAATCGAAAAACCATTTCAGGTCGAATGAAACATTTGGTTGGCCCCACAGCCAAATGTTCTACTGTTATTTTCCGCTTTCAATTATTTTTGATTAATAAAATTCAAGTTAATTTTTTAAAGAAAACATTGTTTCAAATTGAAAAATCGAAACATTTTATTTTGAAAATGTCAGAACGAACCGTTTTGATTTTTTCTGCTTTTATTCAGGCTTTTTTTCGAACGATGCCAATCTCAATGGGGAGACTTTACCTGCCGTAGGTGCCAGGGTGGGCAGGAAGCTGCGAGGGCTCACCTCTGTGCGGGGCAATGTAAAAAGTCCAGGCCATCCCATGTGCCACCACGAATTCAGCTGCAGCTATTTCCCCCTCACTCCTGGATGGGCTTGGCGCCACCCTGCCAGCCACAGCTGACCAGCTGCTCGGGCTCGCAGGGAGCCCAACAGCTCCTCCAATTCCCCCGGCCATTTAAACGGTAATCAGCTGTTAAAATGTTTAAACAGTGCTGGTGCTGGGTACAGGGTGGCAAAGAACCAGCACTGAGTAAGATCCCTGCGGGGTTAGGAACCAGGCATGAGATCTCTAAACAGCTGGGTCAGGTACAGGTCACTGCCGGGTGCAATGCCCCCTGCGTGGAGGGACAGCGCTTCACAGAGCTATGAGGGGAATCGTGTTGTATGTTCGTCTCCACTTTCAGACCCCTCACCCTGTTCCATCAACTGTCTCAGGACCTGCTGTCCCGCTCTGGGTCTCTATCCTCCGCTCCGCCCTGGTTCTGCTCCTGCTGGTGTCTGCCCCGATCATCACCTGCATCCTGAGGAAAATAGCCGTCGTATCAGCCGATGGAAGGAAAGTTTGCCGAGGGCTGTGAGGGGTCCTGCTTCCCGGGGCTGGTTGTATGGATGGCTGGGATTACAGGCCTGGGATTACATAATTATTGGGAATTATGCCGTTGTGCAGAAATGTGTCCATGGGGTTCGGGGAGAATAACTCATTGATCCAACCTGGGGGAAGGTCCTGATAAACGTGGGATACCAAGCCGGCCCCCCAGAGGTTCCCCTGCCTTGGGATTTGTGCATTAATTTAACTCCAGGCCCACCCATTTCCCCCCATTCCATGGCCAGTCGATAGGGAAGTTCCTGCTCTCTATGTCTGTGTCTTTGGACAGTTGTGGTGCCCTTCAGTCACACCGTGTCTGTGTGTGTGTAAATCCAGAAGAACCCCGTGGGTTTCACCAGACCGGGATCCAGCCCCTGGTTAGGAGCACGGACACATTTGCTTAATAATTTCCACTCCTGCTGGGCCCAGCTCAGGGCAAGGGAGCTGGACCCAGCACGACAGGGCTGCGGGCCCGGTGCCGGTTTGACTCACACAAAGGGAAGTGCTGTGACCTCACATTGATAACTGGAAGTTTCACGGTGGATGAAATCTTTGGACACCCACGTGCTCCCCAGAGGCTGCAATTTCTAGACACTCACTGCCCTTGCTGGCTGTGGTGGCACATGGGAAGACATCTTAGTATGGGCCCTGTTTCACAGAGCCCCCGAGTCCCTCTCTGCTCTGCATTGCAGGCCTGGGCTAGAAGTTTATGCTGTAAAGAGTCTAAAACATTTATTGCCTAAAGACAAAACTGTTCAAAGCGGTTACAGAAAATAAGTTACACTTTGGTGTTTTACTCTGTGTCAGGCCAGGCCTTGAACAATATGTCCTGTCACCTGCTCCACAAGGGGCTGGATACGGGTTATTCTCCCACCGCCTGGCCATGCTGAGAATGCAACACAGCAACCATCCGTGAAACACAAATGAGCACAGCAGACAAGTGACAGAGAAGTCATTGCATCACGAGCGCGGCATCGCTCTGGGACTGTGTGTCTATAAATAGGGCTGTGGGGACAAGGTTGGAGGGTGGAAGAGACTCCTGTGCTGGGAACAGCGACCACAGCCAGTAACCACGGCCCCATCTCTGTGCTCACCTCACAGGCAGCACAGAGCTCTGTTTGTAACCTAGGCTTAGACAGAGTCAATTATTATTGGTAAATGTCAATAAACATCAATTCCGCTGCACGCTCACACACAAACCCACGGGAAAAACATTTCCTTCGATAATAATCAACATTTACAGATAAGCAAATTAACAGAAATGCTGCTTGAGACAGCATTAGCGGTTGATTTAAGGATATTTACTATATATATTTTGATATGCAATGTTGAAAATTTGTGTTTTAACGGTTATAAAGCTTTAACTTTTTGAATGTCTATGGTTATTGTCATTAACTAATTATTGTCTGACCCCCTCCCCCCGGTAATTTCATCCACTGTGAAAATTTAAACTGATAAAAATTAAAAAAAAAAAACTTTAAAATAAACGTTGGTAGCATCCTTCAAAATTAAAAAAAATAAAAAATGGAATTCTGCCAAATGTGTTTATAACCCAGGGCTGGGACCTGTGGGAGCCACTGGGGACGTCATCCAGAAGCAGACACAGCACGTCCTCCGGGGTCAGTCATGTGGCTCAGCCACACGCCGAGTGATATCCCAGCACCCCTAGTGTGAGCCCCTCAGCTCCCCTGCTTGTGTGTCCCCTGCTCTCAGCTCAGCCCGGCTGCGCGGGGGATCCCGGCTCAGGGCTGATCCCGTCTCTCTGCTAAGGTGCAGAGAGAGGCTGAGATTGCACCTGGGGAATGGTGTGTCTCATGAATGTGCAAACTCCAGTAAAGAGCTGCAATGAAAAGCCTCTGTTCTCCCTCTGCTGATCCCGACAGCCTGAATTTCTCAGTGGGTGAGAGGGGCTGTGAGGGTACAGCAAGAGCTGCAGAGTGCCATTTAAAGGGGGGGCATAGAGTCCCCCCACCAGACCCTCCTCTTCCCCCGTCAGGCAGCCCCACACACACCAGCAGCCTGAGTCCCCAGCCCATTGCTGTCAGTTGCTGGCTGTGTGCGTGTGCTCTCTCTTTGTGCTGTTCTGGCTCTGGTCAGATACCCGGCAGAGCAGACCTCGATCAAACTGCCCACGAAGACCACAGACTCGGTTTGAGGTGAAGGTGCTCAGCCCAGTTTATTGTTGACAAAGCACAGTACTAGTGCTCCTGCCCCCCCACCCCTCCGCTCCCCGTCTCAATGGTTACATGTATCCCCAGTACAATGGACCAGCTCAGTGGGCGGTGGGACTTTTTGCTCCTCCGTAGGCTGGACAAAGACACCCCCTCTGTGATTCCTTTTACATGCTGATACCAATAGGGTAAGTTATACTCCCCTCACATGGTTAGTTACCATCCGACACCTTGTACCAAGACATCTCCATCCATTATCCTGTCGTCAGAACCTTATCTTTAGAAGGGATCAGTGTGTCTTTGTGCCATCTCCGGGGAATGTATCAGGGTGTTCTCGTACCACCCTTCCAGAATGTGTTTATGTGAATATTTAGTGCCTGGGACTTCCTCGGAGGGCTTGTGTTTGCGCAACACCAGCCCTGTTCTTGCCAACTTCGTATAGCGGACAGTAAAACTGCAAGCAGGCATCTCATCGTCAGAGAGGGGTGTCTGGGCCAAATTTGATTGAGTGGCATCATGACCTGGTGCGTGGGGTCGCAGCGCCGTTTAGGTTCGGCCGAGCCAAAAAGCTGTATGGCCATGTCCTGAGTGCCCACCACCTTGAGCTGCTCGGCCCAGTGGGGACAGAGAAATCTCTATCAGCACCTCAAAGCCACTCCCAGTATACAGAGGATGGGGAAGGGGATCTGAACATACCCCCACGTTGCCCGCTCAGACAGGGTCTTATCCCCACTCCAGATGAGCCCTTGGCCGGCCAGGCACAGCATGGGCCTCACACGGAGAGGGATGGGACGTGGAGTGCTACGGATCCAGCATCCTGGAAACTAGATGGAGCCAAAACACTCAACGTGCATCTCCCATGAAAGCCCAGAAGTGAGGGGTGCCCAACTCCTTTGGGGCCTTTTAGACACCTAATCCTAGATGACTTTTTCTATTTTGGAAACAGCTTCATTTGTCTGGGTTCTGTCTCAGGAAACATCTTGCACAAATGGTCTCAAATTTCCCTCACACACTCTACCTCAGCTACGGCCCCAGGCTTCCCAGTTCAGGTAAATTTGATTTGTCCTCTGGATTTTAGGCAGTGTTTAAAATTCTGCTTTAAACAGAAACATCATTGCCCCTGTAACTATAGAGAAGCCACGATTGCTCTGTAATTCTCACTCTGGACTGGCCCGGGATTTGGCTCAGAGGGGCTGGTCTGATCCAGTATCAAATCCCAAAGGCTGGGAGTTGGTTCAGAGGGGCTGGTGTGTTCTTGTACCAAACTCCCAACCCTCAGCATTTGGAAACACCAGAGAATCTGCCCCACACCCGTGAGAGAGAAGCTGTGCTAGCAGCCTCCCCCTCCCACCAGGGAGGGAGGTCCGCTGGACAAAGCGAGGCCGGTAGCAGACAGAGCCCCGTCTCTCACTGGAGCTCTGGTTTTTATTTCTCTGAACCTCAGGGAGCACGTGGCAGATCAGAGAGCACCAGCATCTTCTCTGCTCCCTGCACATCAGAAGAGGGGAGCGGTCAGATCACACACCTATGGATATTTCTCTCACTGGGACTCTGAGGAGGAAAGCCAGAGAGACGGCACCTAAATCCCCTAATCAGATGCCACATTGGAATTGCCAGAGTGTGCGGATATCACCACTTCTCCCAATGATCCTGCTGCTGGGCCTATGGCTTCTCTGTGAGTACGAGCACAACGGGCTGGGTTGGGCTTTAGGATACAGCCGAGATGAGACAGGCAGAGAATTGTTTGCTTAGTTAGGGACCAGTCCGGAGAGGCATGTTCCAGGTGGGCTGTTAGACTGACACCGCTGCCCCACACCCCACGCTGGTATGTCAGCCTCCCCTCCCACTGCCACCCCCAACACACACCTGGTCTCCTGTACATCTCTAGCACTGCCACACACGGTTACTTTCTCCTGCTTATTAGTTTCCGTGTCACGAGATTTAAAACACTCTCGACCCTTTCTGCAAAATCCCCATATTTTAGCAGCTGCAGCGTCTGTGCGATGTCAGACCCGAGCCCTGACCCAGGACTGAACATTGCCAGGGTCACATCCAATCACTCATTCACCTGATCCACGCTTGAGGGAAAGGGGAGAGTTCAGGGAAGAGCTAGAAGAATGACCCGAGGTCTGGAGCACCGGCCGGACTGGGAGAGCCTGGCGGAGCTCAGTCTGTTTAGCGTGTGTAAGAGAAGGTTAAAAAGTGACTTGATCACAGCGTAAAAGCCGCTCCACAGAGAGAAGATTTCTGACAGCAGCGGTAGATTTCTTTAACCAAGCGGACAAAGGCCAAAGAGATCCAACGGCTGGAAAGTGAAGTCAGAATAATTCAAACTGGAATATGGCCCGTGTTTTCAGTGGGGTGGGTGATTTATTTACCATGGGAGCAGATTAACAAGGGGAGCAGTAGATTCTCTGCCACGTGGACTCATTTAATCAGGAGTGGATGTGTCTCTAGTAGATGCTCTCTTGCTCAAAGACAGGTTCTTGGCTAGATGCAGGAATCACCGTGTGAGGGTCTCCGGACTGTCTCATGTAGGAGGTCAGAGCAGATGATCACAATGGTCCCTTCTGGCCTGAGAATCTAGTAGTCGAGGGACCCCTTTACTCAGCTGCAGCTTGGTGTGTGAGAAGCCGTCCCAACCGAGTGGGTTTAGTTGGAAGAGTGTGATTAACAAATACACTTTATCACACAAGAGCGAATTGAAGGAGGGGATTCCACAGCTGTCACAACCCTCAGTGTGTGTGTGTTGCCATGTTGGGAAAATGTCCATCCATTTTAAGCTGAATTAACTGTTCTACAGCTCGTCTGGCTGCACCACTAACAGGCATGTGCATTTTATTTAAAAGGTTCGCTTGCCTCAAGCCAGGAAATCTGCAGCTCTCCAGGTGAGTGTCAGCTACATTAGAAAGAGAAGACGGCGTGCCTAATAATTAGTGTAGCGGGGCTGGGAGTCAGGACACCTGGGTTCTAGCCACAGCTTGGAGAGTGAAATGGGGTCCAGTGGGTCAGAGCAGAGCACTGGAGGGTCAGGACTCCTGGGTTCCATTTTTTAACCCTGACATACAAAGCCCAAACCTGCTTCCTGTGCTCCGGATTTACACCAGTGTGGGAGAAGAGACAGGCTGTTAGTGGGGGGAGAGGTGGTTACATTTCCGCACACGCAGCTGGGAGTTTCTTTTCTTGTGGCACTCACACCTCCCATCCCTTTGCACCGCGATGGGACAGGCGCCTGGGAAGCTCTGGCTGCTGTGGGCTACTCTGGTGATGCCCAGGGTGTGAAAATCCCCCCATAAGTGGCCCATTGACGTGGGTTTGCACGGCAGCACAAAGCCGCCGGGAGAAAAAGAGCAAGAGTCCAGATCCCTAGTTAGTGTAAAATGGCCCTGCTCCATCGCAGGGAATGCAGTTTTGCTGATTGACCAGCAGGGGATCTGGCCCCAGGTGTTTAACACTACTGTGTTTGCTCCCCAGGCACTCTCCCCGCCCCACGGCTGTTCCTGGACAGGCTGTCTGCCCGCCAAGGGGACACAGTTGTGCTGACATGTTTAGTCCCTTTGGATGCCCCCATGACCCGCATTGTCTTCTGCAAAGATGGGAAGGAGATTTCTGCCCAGGCCAAGGAAAAAAACAAGCCCGTCTACGACTTACCCCACCCAGTGTCCAGGGAGAGCGAAGGGGCCTTTTCCTGCCGCTACCAGCTCAAGGATGACAATAACCAGGAGAATAATTCTCTGCCCAGTGAGCCCCGGTACCTGCATGTGGCCGGTAATTCTCTCCGCTCGTACTAACAAGGGGTGAAGACTCTGTTGGGCAGAGGGGCAAAGAGAGACTGAGATGGTGCCTTGTGCTGGCCCCCACATAGAATCTCAGCCCAAGTGACGAGGATGCCGACCATAGTCATTAATGTGGCCCCTGCTATAGACAAGGGGCCCAGCTCACCACTGTGCTCCCGCGGATTGCCATCGGTGTCCCTCCATCACAATCCACTCCTGAAATCAGCGGCGTTGCACCAGTGTCGAGCTAGCTCACACAAGGGTGAATCAGGCAAATCGGTTTCTGCTACAACCAATCTTCAGTCACTCCGAACTCTGGGAAACTTCCATCTCTTGTGCCGACTTTTTCCACGCTTGCACCCCTGAAAACCATTCCCAGGGCAAATGGTTTTCAGGGGTGCAGCATGAAAAGGGAGGAATCACTGAACCCATAGTTTGGCTGCACAAGTGTTCACGTCCGGTGTGATCCTCGCTAAGTCTGCCTGCGATTCAGGGGCCCGGGCGCATGCTTTGCTAAGGTTCAGAACACAAAGCTGTGAACTGCCTGAGTCTCACTAGAGCTGCTTGAAATATTTTAGCTGAAAAATATTTTCACCAAAAAAAATAGGATTTAACCAAAAACTAATTTTTTTCACTGGAAAATGACTTTTTTTTTAAATTTCAAATGAGACATTTTAAAAGTCGACACAAGTGTCTCATTCCTAATGGCTGTTTTGTTTCAGTTTTCAAAAAGCAAGACATGTCGTTTTGACATTTGTTTTTCCCCTCCATTTCCAGATGACGGGACCAGCCCCACACTGGGCAGCTTCCCTGGTAAGGAACATCATGACAGCTGTGTGCCAGGTAGGCCATGTGGATAAGTCAGTCCAGGCCTAGTGATAAAAGAGAAGCCTCCAGGGAGCCAAAGGGAAATGGATGGACGGATGGATGGATGTAGGAATGGCCAGCCTGGGTTAAAATGGGCCAGATCAGAGAAGCTGATTGAGGGCTGAAGTTAGCCTCCATTATCCCACACAGCCCCCGGAAGGAGAGCTGTGGGGGTCCTGAATCAAGGGGGACACAGGGTTGGACTTGAGGGGCTAAGGACTGATTTGATAACTGTAAGAGAGCAAATAAATGAGACCCCCACAGAGGGGGCGTCTTGGTTCGAGTGTCCCAACCTTGGAGTGAGGTCGTGTAAGACCCAAGAGGGAGCTACGGGTGAGTCACCTGCAAGGCTACATTGTGCCACAAGGGGGCGACTTTAGACAGTTGTCGGTCCCACAAGGCAAGAGGCAGGTTTGACTAGGATTGCCAATTTTGGTTGGACGTGTTCCTGGAGGATGACTCATTATCCATGACATAATCTTTAATTAAAGATTAATCTTCAACTCCTGGGGCCTCCAGGACAGTCCTGGAGAGCTGGAAACACTAGGTTTATCTGGGTGAGGTGTCTTACATCAGCTGTCATGTTATAGCCACCCCCTCCCCTTTTCCAGGTGTGCACCGGGTTGTGAAGGAATGTAAAATGATGTAAGGGGGTGTCCACCTCCTGGATTCTGGGGGTTTGAACCTCCATTCTGGATCCCTGCCCCTGGGGGTCACCCCCATCCTAGATCTCTTTTGTGTTCCCTGTGTATTCCGGATGCTCCCAGCCCCACCTGCGTCATTCCCCGGGCTCCGGTGTCCCAGCCTGATCCCCTGCTTTTCTCTCTGTTCCTGGTGGATATGATGCTTTTCTAGGACTGGGACTCATTTTGGGGCTCGCCGTTGCAGCTGGCCTGGTGCTGGGGTTGCTGGGGTGCTTGCTGATGAAGACAGGTAGGTTCCGGTGGGGTGACGTGTGAGCTGGGCGGGTCGTTTGTCCCAGAGCATCGCTCTGAAACCTTCAACCCCTCTTCAAGGGCAGCGCAGGGCACGTCTGCAGGCTGTACCCCTGCTGAGGTGTGGGGAGCTGAACCGACTGGTCTGAGATCGCTGGGCACTGAGGCTATGTACACACACCTTACAGCTTATGTCGGGATAAGTTATGTCACTCTGGAGTGTGTCACTCAGGGCTTCTCCCGCCGACATAGCTACTGCCACTCGCAGGGGCTGGAGTAATTAACTCGGCAGGAGTTCTCCCGTCAGCTTAGAACGTCTGCATTGGGGGTTCTGTAGTGCAGCCATCGCCTGAGATCTCTGGGCATTTAGGCTCCTGCATTAACCACTGACCTGTGCTGCCTCCATGGATCTATGGCTGCAGGGCTCTGTGGGTAGCTAGACACCATGGACCAGCAGACAGACGCGGCATGTCGGGGGCAGGGGTGCACACCGCGCGGTTGGCTCTGTCCCGGCAGTTCCCGCTGGGCCGTGATGATGTGCTGAGCATCCTTAACGCTATTTTCTTTCTCTCGGTAGTTGTGGCGCATCGCAGGACTCAAAGGTAGGTGGGAACCTCGCCCTGACCCCCTGCTCCCCTTCTGGAGCCTCGCACCTCCAGGAGATGCACAGGTCAGGGAGGGGGGCTCATTGCTGCCCTGGGTGAAACTCAGTCCTGGGGAGCACTCAGCCCCCTGGCTACCCACAATGCAAATACTCCTGGGGTTCTGTGGGGACCTGACCCTAGTCTGGGAGCCTCGTCTCCTCCCACCCTAGTGCTGGCAATGGTGCTGCTGCCACTGTCCTGCCTCTATTGCTAATGGAAGCAGGGCCTCCGCGCCAGGTGCTGCACGTGCGACTGATACAGCTCTTGTTCCACACAGGGATCCCGGCCCAAACCAGAGCAGCCCAGCCTCAGAGGATCATATCCAGTGTAAGAGCCTGTTGTTCTGGCACCGCCCTGGCAGGGAATTTGCCTTTGGTCTGTCTGTTGGCCAGTGTCAGAGTCCTGGGAGTTAGGGCCAGAAGGGACCTGACGCCTGACCCTGGGTAGCCAGGCCAGAGAGTCCTGCCCTGATGGGGACTGTTCTCCCTGTTGCCTCATCCTCTGCCCAGCCCAATGACGGGTGACAGGAGTCCCCGGCCATGGGACCTTTGGCAGCTCCTCTGCTGCAGACTCCAGGGCAGGAGGCAGAGGCCTGGGCAGACACCGCCCTGCATGGGGAGAAAGAAGACTCCTGCCAGGAACAGACAGAGCATTTCCCCTTTATCCATGGGCACCCAGCATCCATGGGGCCTGCCCCAGTTCTCCCTCCCACCCCGCCAACATAGGCAGCAGGCTGGGCACCCAGCATCCATGGGGCCAGCCTGGCCGTTAGGGCTCACACTGGCCATGTGATGCCCGGCGCTGTCTCTCCCCTGAGGGCCCGGCTGGGGTCAGGGCTGGGTCTGTGTCCCTGGGGAACATGGGTCAGGGTCTCTCCTGGATATGGGGCAGCTGGGGAGGATGCACTGACCGTGGTTCTCTCCCACAGACGCTGTGGTCACCAGAGCCCACACTAAGCGGGTGAGTCGCCGTGCTGGAGCCTGCAGCACAGATGGGGCCCAGAGAGCAGGGGTTTGGACAGAACGTTCCCATGTAAACGGGCACCAGGAGATATGGCTGAGAACCTGCTGGTCTGATCCCAGCACCGGCATGTCTGGCCTGGCCAGGACTGAGGGTCACCGTGGGGTGATCCCAGTCCTGGGGTATAACTAGCGACTGTCCCTGTGTGAGGGGAGAACCAATTGGAGAACCTGGGCTTAATTCTCCAGCCACTGACGCTGGTTTCATGTTACTGTAGCGCCATTGGAGTCAATGGGGTCACATCCCCCACTGGTGTAAATTGGTGTCATTCCATTGGTGTCAATGGGCCAGATCCCCAGTTGGTGTAAATCAGCTGTAGCTGCACTGCAGCCAATGATCCAAATCCCCAGTGGGCATAAATCGGCCTCACTCCTGTGGCGCAATGGCATGACACTGATTTACCCCCGCTGGGGATCTGGCCCCATTACTCTAGTAGGAAGAAAGGAGAAGGGTTTGTCTTTGGGTCCCTGATGATGTCCCGGCTCAGCTGGGAGAGGTTCCCTGACTGACCCGAGGATCGTCTCAACCCCAGAAACCCCGGCTGAGGGGAGCCCTTGATCGTATGGGGGACTCCAAGCGCCTGCATCTGTCCCATTAATTCCAACAGGAGTGAAGCACGTGGTTAAAGTTCAGACCTATGCTCCCCTGCCCCAGCTCTACAGAGAAGCCATTCCTCCCCTTCCTCTCACTCCGCGTCCAGTGGCTCAGGTGCTCCCCAGTAGACAAATTCAGACCAGAAACGAGGTGTAAATATTTAATGGGGAGAGCAACTGAGCATTGGAACAATTTCCCAAGGGTGGTGGTGGATTCTCCATCCCTGACAATGTACAAATCAAGACTGGATGTTCTGCTAACAGACTGAGGAATGATTGTGGGGTCATTCTCTGGCCAGTCTCATACAGGGGGTCAGACGAGGTGATTACAATGGTCCCTTCTGGCCTTGGAATCCAGGCTGGCCTGGCTGCATTGGGGGGGGGGGGAGGATTTCCGAGCCGGCTCACCAGGGCTCTAACCCAGTCCATGTTGTCTTGATGTTCCAGAAGTCCAAGATGGACAGGGACGTGGCGGCGATGTATGCGGTGGTGGGAAAGGGTGGATCTCGAGTGCAGGACACCCAGCCGGCTCCCTAGCTCTGGGTAAGGGTGACTCTCTGTGAGGTCCCATGTGGGACAAGGTTTGTTCTCCCACGAAGCCAGGGCAGGGAATGGTCAGTGGGGGAAGGATCTGACCCAACCTCCCTGCCATCTCTGAGTCTCCATCTCCCCCGTCTACTACCAAGGGCACGGTCTATGCCAGGACCCCCCTGTCAGGACCCAGGGCTCACTCGCCTGCAGCCTGAGCTCCTGCCCTTCCGCAGCATTTTATAACCCCAGAGACCAGCGTCCGGGGCTGGGGGGTTAGCAGCATCTGAGGGGTGGGACTCAGAGGCAGGGAACTTCTCCAGCTCTCCCTGCAGTTTGGGGGACAGGCTGATAGCACAGGACGCCCAGGGCTGTCACCAGCCCACTGCTGGGGAATGAGCCCTCGCCCAGCGCTCAGGGAGACACTGGGAGGGGCGGGCAGCAGCTGCATGAGAGAGGGTCACTGGGATTCCCTGTCACTTCCCCACAGGAGCCCCACACTCACTGCCCGCCTGAACAGAGCCATGGGGAAGGAGACAGCGCTGGAGCCTGTTAACCAGCCAGCGAGGAGCGTTTGGTTCCATCGACGGCACAGGAAAACCTCAGCCTCTTCTGGGGCAGCAGGAGCCGGCTTCGTTTCACAGCACGTTGTTCTGCTCATGGCAGAACCCTCATGGCCGAAGTTTCCACCCCGGAGGCCTGCACATAAAATGCCCTTGGTGGCCGTGCATGCAGGAGGACAGGCGGCGACGAGCCATGTGCACAGGCAGCTGCCTGACGTGCATGCCCGGCTGTGGGACAGGCAGATGCAGGGTCCCAAATGGGTTGAAAATTTGGCCCCCAAAGGTTCCTGCATTTACTGAGTTTCCAGGAATCAGATGCTGAGTCAAATTTCTCGGTTGCCAGCCTCACGGTGGGGGTGAGGAGAGGGGCCAGCACAGGGATGTGGGCATAGCCATGCCAGCAACACGCTGTAATGCTGCTATGGGGGGATGTGCTGCTGTCTGTGGTGAGCCTCTGAGCATGCTCAGGGTGAACAAAGAGGCAGATTTTTTAAGGTATTTAAGTGCCTAATTCCATTGGATGTCAATGAGAGTTAGGTGCCTAAGTCCCTTTAAAGGCCTTAAGCCCCAAGGGGTCTCTGGTAGGCTGGGTCTGAGCTGTTAATAAAAGTGCTTTGCCTTCTCTCTGCCCAACCTGCCTCCTGGGAGCGTCGCTCAGCGTCACCTGGCACCAGGCATTGCAGTGAACCTCACATGCGGCCATCGCCTCCCCGAGTCCGCTGGGGTCCTGGGGAAACTTCGCAGTGAAGCGGAGTCAGTTCAAGCAGCGTTTTCTCATCCCCACAGGGCTGCAGAGACACCCAGATGCAGAGTCATGCACATCACCGAGCGAGGTGGCCACGGGTGTGAAAATAAATTCTTTGTGCCCTGATCACACTCACATACACACGTGCAATGTGACAAAAAACCTCATGAATGCAGAATTTAGGCTGCCCTGTGGGTATCTCGCGCCCTTCCAGAACGCAGAGATCAGCAAAACGCAAACATCTGAAAATCAAAAAATCACAAGTTCAGGAATTTTAAACCCAGGTTTCCTCAAACCAGGAAGGGAAGGGACCGGCCCACACAACCTTAACTCTGCCCTCATTGAGCAATGCCCCAATACTCCCATGCCCTGCCCCTTTGCACTGCAGAGATCAGGAGTTACATGCACCCTCTCTCCCCTGAAGGACTGAGCCTGCTCCACGCAAAGAACAGCACTTCTGCGACGTTTTACACCCCTTCCCCCAGCTCTTCACTCTTACGTGCAAGGCGCCATTTATCGCTGGACTTTCACTCACCCTTCAGCAAACCCACAGAGCAGCCCCATCTCCCGCCTCGCTGCTGACCATCCCTGTGCTGAGAAGACCCCCTGTGCCTCTCAACTCACACGGCCTATGCAACGCCACGCTGCAAAGGGCAAACTGGGTCTCTCAAGGTACAAACACCGACAACGATTTAACATGTGAGGGCTCTGTAAAGGCCCACTGGGTTGCCCAGCGCCACAATGGCATGTTCATGCCAATTGCAGCAGATGGGCGAGGACTGTGGGAAGAAAGAATAGAGGGTGGATGGCTAGAATGGGGGGGCGGGTTTCTGGGACCTGGCTGACCGTGCCAGGGACGGATGCTCAAGACACCAGAGACTAGTCCATGGAGGGGGCTCTATGGTCCAGCCTACGGAGAAGGTGACACAGAGACCAAGTTGAGAGGACGGAGGAGCCAGGAGCTTCTGAGGGACGCCTGCCCTGGGATCTGCAGCAAGACTTTCCCGTCTTGGAGAGGGTAAAGAGGGCACCTCTAGCTGAGCCGTAACTGAGTAAACTCCTGGGTTTACATGCGGTAATAAAGTCAGACCCCATTAAACAAGCCTGGAGTGGATCTGTGATGACTGGGCGTCCGGGCCATGGCTTTGAAGAGCACCTACCATATTTATCAGCCACAGTCTGGCTCCTGAGGCCAGAGTCTGGGAAGAAGGGAGCTATACTGCATAGCAGGCACTAGGGAGCAGGATTTGTCTGTCCGTCCTGCAGCCGTGTTTGCAGTGAAACCAGCACCATGGTCAGCAACTGGTCATTTCCATAGTCTGTAGAGACCAAGTGTGAGGGGAAAAGGGAACAGGAGGAGAAAGGAGGCAGAGAGGAGGAGCTTGGTGGGTGGGGCCATCTCCCTGCTTTACTTGGAGAACAACCTGCTACTGATACCGGATACTGTAAAGTGATGAGTCACTCCTGTGCTAGCCAATCCCAAGTCAGGAACTGGTCTGGTGACTCTCAGGGCAGGTATATAAACCTCACAGGCGGCTCAGTCTGTGCAACATCACCCCAGGGCTGGGGACTTTTCTCCTGCCTGAGAGTGGCAACAGACTCCCCAAGCCTTAGCCTGCCTCAAACCCGGCTCTGGACTCCTCATTCTGGCTTCAGCCTCCCTGGCTCCGACCACTAGGCCTGACCCCCCTCCCGGTCAGGGTTTCTGACAGATACCAGTGGCGGAGCGCTGTGTGGCGGACAGACCAGCTCCATCCCGCTGGGTGACCCATGCGGGGGTCAGTGCAGGTCCACCCCAGCCTGGGGTTTGTGTTTCCCATTTGCTGAAAAAAAAAACCCCAAACCTCTGGGAACTTGCCCACCTAGAAATACCGCTAAAAGAACATTCAAGGGGCCATGCTGAGCCCTGGGAATGGCGGGGAACCCCAGAATAGCAGTGTCACCCACCCACAAACTCCGGGTGACTGAAGGTGCTTCCCCCCCATGCCAGATCTGGACAGACGGTGGGTTTAGTCAGTGCGGAGGCAAAGGAAATCCCAGCAGCACCAGCCGCATGGTCTGAGGTCACCTCCTGCCCGTGCAGAGCAGGAAACAAACACCCCAGCCCTGGCTACGGCCGCGTTAGGGGATCCCAGGTAAGTTGCCCAGGGCCCCAACTACATGCAGTGGAAAAAAAAGTGCAATTTTACTGTTGTCCCTAAACCAGTAAATAAACCAAATAGGCCGTAGATGTGGCCAGCCCTGAGCCCCAGGACTCCCAGCTGGCGGGCAGGAGCTGCAGCGGGGAGCTCGACCCGGGGGGCTCTGCCGGGGACCAGCCAGAGCCAGCCCCCGCCGCGGACAGGCGACACACCCCGCCCGGGAGCCTGTCTCCCAGCACCCGGCCCCGCCAGCTCCCGGCGCAGGGAAGGACTGGGAGTGGAGGGCAGCCGCAGAGCCCCCTGGCGCAGCGCAGCGCAGCGGGGAGAGAAGGGGAGAGCTGTCCGGCGGATATCCAGCCGGCTCGGGTGCGCCTGCCCGGTGGCTGGGAGCGGACGGGGGAGCCTCCCCTGCAACGGTGCATCCAGCCAGCCTGACCGAGCACCACCAGCCGGGCACTGTCCCAGGAAAGATGCGTGGGGGGGTCCCTCTGGGATCCCCAGGGCGATGCGCCATTGCACCTGGAGAACCCGATCCTGCCTGTGGCTGGCCTGGAGGGATCCCTGCTCCTGCTCCCCAGAGCCTCCCGCATCGCTCCCCACTCAGCATCCCTGCCTTTCCTCCTCCTGGCCCTCGCCCCCATTTCCCCCTCTCTCTCCTTCCTTTCCCTTCAGCAGAGGGACCCGCGCCTTAGTTTATTTTCTTCCCTGGTCCCCAGCGAGTCACATGCCAGCCCTGGCTCTGACGGCCTGATACTGAGCTCCATGGAGCAGCACAGGGCGCATGCACTGAATGCAATGAACTCCCTTTGTGGGGGAAAAGGGGGCAGGGCAATCGGCAGCTGCAGGCAGGGCCCCACAGGGCTGGGAGACGGACAAACAAATTGTCCTGTGCCCGGCTGCAGCAAAATGGTGAATTCCTTGGCACCTTGGGAAAATGCCACATTCTGTGACCTGGGAATTGAGGAGTCCAATGACCCTGGATCCAGATAAAGGGGGCCTTTCGCATCCTTCCGAGCTACTGTTTCAGGCTTTCCGCAGACTCAGGCAGGCAATGTTGCATTGAGGTTACAGGCAGGCTGCGTTTTCATGGCCATCTCGGCGGCCATCGGGGATAGACGCATCATTTAAAAGGTGGGATTTGGGGGCACGATCCTGCAGCAAGGCAGAGTTTATAGATCCACCAATTTTTAAACCCAAAGAGGACCATTGTGATCATTTCATTTGACCTGCCTGAGCCAGGCCAGAGAATTTCACACATTGATCCTCAGTAATTTCTGTCTGAACTAGAGGAAGTCTCATAGGAAGAGCCACCTGAGCTGGATTTAAGGACCCCAAGTGATGGAGAAGCCACCCCGTCCCTGGGTCAGTCGTTCTGATGGTGAACTCCCCTCCCTGTTCAACATTTGCACCTTTTGTCCAGTGTGGATCTGGCTAGCTGCCACGTCCAGCCATCGGATCTCAGTCTGTCTCTGCCTGTGAGATCAAAAAACCCTCCCCCTTCCCCCTGGGGTGTGTGCAATCACCTCCTCTCACCCCTTCCTCTGTCTGAGGCCTGGCCCATGGCATCTCAGGCCGGAAACCAAGCTGCGAAATGAAACCCACAGCCTGGATGATCCTGTCTCTCACTTCCCCTTCTCCACTCAGCTGTCCACATCGGGGAGGGGGGCCACACAGCTCAAAGCGAGGGCTCTGGAGATGGCCCCCCAGGGCTGGGAGGCCAGGAACACAGCGCTGCTCGCCCTGCTGGGCTGGCTCGGGGGTAAGTGCCCTTTTCTCCTGGCATTTGGCTTCACAGAGATTTATAAAGCCCCATAAAGTATCTGCTTCTCTAGCACCTTTTACACCTCAGCCTTTTGCAGACTAGCTGTAGCATTTCCCTGGGAGTCAGGACTCTTGAATTCTCTCCCCTGCTCTAAGAGGGAAGTGGTATTCAGTGGTTAGAGCGGGGGGGTGTTACTGGAAGTATGGATTCCTGGGTTTCATCCCTGGCTGTGGGAGGGGAGTGGGGTAGAGCGGGGGAGGGAGCTGGGAGGCAGGACTTCTGGGTTCTATCCCCAGCTCTGAGCGGGGAGTGGGGTCTAGTGGATTAGAGCAGGATGTTGGGCAGCTCTCCTTTCCACCAGCACCTGGGCAAAGCATTGGGCTGCCGTCATCCTTACAGATCCTGTTGTCCACCGATGCCCTGTATCTATGGCAGACGCTGCATCCTTACAAATCCCGTGTGGCCAACTCCAGAAGTTGAATCAGCCCCCCCAAAAAAATTCATGAGATCAACTTCAAAGTCTAGGCTGCAATTTTCTAGCCCCATAGCCCAAGCCCCATGTGCCCAGTTCAGCTCACTTGAACCAACCACGGTAGACACACTCTAGAGTGTAGACATACCATAAGAGTCATCTTACTCTTCCAATGGTCTTTGGATCAGGGTCTTAAAGTCCCCTGGAGATGTTAATTCCCCCTTGTCAATATCCAAATGTTGTAAGTTTCCCATTTGTGTCTTTTCACTAATATTCATGGTGGGTGAAATGTTTCAACCAAGTCGTTATCGGATGAAAATTGCAGATTCTGCGACCTTGAAACATTTCACAAATTCGTGTCAATTTCACCAAATCGTTTCAGTCTGAAAAAAGCTAAAAATATAAAAATTAAATTTAAAAAAAAGTTTCCTTTCCACATTTTTTAAATGAAATGTTTCAACTTTTCAATGTGAAACAATTGTTTTGTTTTGCAATTTCTTTTCATTTTATTTTTAAAACCTTTTTTATATGAACAAAATGCTAAAAATCAAAACAAAACTTTTCCTTTACCAGAAATTATTTTTTCTGATATTTTTATTTGCCAAATTTTTCAAAACATTTCATTTTTTGATTTGACCCAAACAATTTTTTATATTATTTTATTTTTTTGATTTTTTGGAATTGCCGGCAAACCAAAAAGTTCATCATTCACCCAGCACTCACGGTGAGATTTCTTTCAGGTGCAGTGATTGCATCCTTTGTGTTAGCCAGTGTTTTAGAACAATTAATTTGTGATTAAAAAGAATTTGTGATTGTCACTAACTGGGCTCCCTTCGATATTACTGGTGTGATGTCAAATAAAGATGAGGTTCCTTATGTTCGAAAAGGCAGACCAAGAAAATTAGAGCAGGTTAAAATTTACAAAACAATTTTAAAATTCAAAAATAAAATTGGAAAAAATATTGATGAAATATTTGCTAATTCCCTCCACCCCAATTTTTAACCATTCTTGTATGAAATGTTTCTAATTCCAAAATTTTGAATTGCAAACTAGAAGTGGGGGGGGGGGATGCTGCAAAAAAAATTAACATATTTCTCCTTTTCCTAAGCAGCTCCAAAGTTAATATTGATTGCTTTAAAAAACTCTCCGCGTTCCAAAAATGTCCACAAATGTACAAGTTCCTAAAAGCAGACCTTGATCTCTTGGTTTTCAAGCTTCTGTCCTGTTAAGTGCTTATGCATCCTGGGGACCACTGGCCCAGCATAGTTAATATCTATGTTTTAAAATGCTATCTCTTCCATTCATCTTCTTTTGTTGCTTGGTGCAGGTGCTGTGGTCACAGGCCAGGAATTTTGCAACTCCCCAGGTGAGTATGAAGGAGAAGGGCAGGAAATCAAAAGGGTTCAAACCCCCAATCCATGGACAATGGGACAGAAAACACCTGTGCATGATTCTTGCAGAATATCCTGTTTGTCATTCAGAACATAAACCTGGTCCCAGTGTGAGAGGATAAACACTTAACAAAACCGAGCTGGGCTATGGGAAACACTGACCCAATGTATTTTGGAGACAAAAATTAACACAAATCAGCCCAGGAAAGCGGAAATCTGATGCACAAATGAGGCAGGCGTTGCATCGAACTGTAACTGGCTTTGCAGATTTCAGTCTTCTGTGTTTTCCTGTATTTACGTTAGTTCCCCAAATCAACGGGGCCTTCTTCCGCCAACGTATTTATCAGACGATTAATCACCGCAGACCGTTGCGTAACAGGCGCAAAGGTTTTAGAACATTTGTTTCTTCATTTCCTTCTGTGTTTGTTTTCCCATCAAAACATTCAGGCCAGCTCCGGAATGGACTGAAAAATGGGAGGAGAGTTGTGAAAATGGTAACGATTTTGCCCCCTGATTTTTGATTCTAGCTTTCAAGTTCTGATGACAGTTTTGGAGCAACATTTCCAAGAGTCAAACACACTAACCCACACCTTTGATGGCAAATGCTCTGGCCTCTGTGAGTCTCCTCCCAGGAGCACGTGTCTGTCAGAGGACACACCTGCCCTGCAGCACCTCCTCTGGCCATTCATAGCACTGCCGGCGCATCCTGCCTCAGTTTCCCCTCACTGCGATTTTCTGTCTCTCACAGGGACTCATGTGGCTCAGCCCTCTGGTTGGGTGGCTCTCAGGCTCCCCAGCCCTTTCTGAGTTACCGTTAAGTCTCTCTGGCGCAGGCGGGGCTGACTGAACAGTACTGGCGAACCCTGGGCCGTGTGGCCCCTGGCACAGTGCCCATGTCTCTGTCGTTGCAGGTGATGTCCCCCCACCAGTGCTTCTCCTGAACGTCTCCTCAGCTAGGCAGGGGGACCTGGCTGTGGCTCACTGTTTCGTTCTTTCCTCACTTCCTGCATCCACCATCATTTTCTGCAAGGATGGTGGGGAGCTGGCGTCTCAGTCGGTCGCCCGAGGCCAGTCCTTTGCCATGCTAGCCTTCAACCTCTCTGTGCAGAGCACGGGGCGCTATTCCTGTGGGTTCCAGCTCACGGACCACCTGGGCCAGGTGAGGACTTCAGGTCTCAGCGTCCCGTGGGACCTCAGCGTCACAGGTGAGGTGCTGCAGGCGCTCTGGGCTGGGAAAGGCTACAGCCAGCTGGGGGCAGGCACTTAAAAGCCCCTCTTTGCTTCCACCCAACTTGAGTTTGTCTGTATCTGTTCCAGAGGATCCGGCAGGGAGGGGGGACCCCCAGGGTAGATACTGCTCTGTGTTTTCCTGCTGCTGTCTCATGGAGGGAGGGGTGAAATTTCATGTGCCCCGCCCAGTCTGGGGGACGACCATGACATCTCTGGGGGCCCAGGTGGGGTTGTCACATCGTGATCTCTCCTGTGTTTATTTATTGCCTGGACAGGCCCCCCCAGCAGCAGCAACAGGAGCAGCAACGCTGACAACGCAGACCCAATCCCACCGTGCAGAAGTAAGTGATGGAACCGGCTGGCGCCCTGATCACCGGAGCCTTTCCGTCCAGACCAATGGGCTTTGGGTCAGGCCCGAATGCCGGGTGCCTCCCATGTTCAGAGCTGGGAGGGAGCATCCCGTCGTAGGCCTGTCCCCTGAGCAGCTCCCCTCCAACCTGCCCCACAGCAGGGAGCGTGGGGGAACAGACCAGTGCACACAGGACTGGCCGGGGCTGCGGGAAACTCCACCATCTGTCTCCCCACAGCCTCTCTCCCGCAGCTCACAGCTGGCAGCGTCTCCCAAGGCAGGCGTGAGGGGCAGGGCACACGGGGTGTGATGCCTTTTAGGGGGCAGCATCTGCCCAGCCCAGTCCCGCTCTCCCCTCCCAGCCAGGACCATCTTGGAGGAGAGATGATCTGCCAATCCCCGCCCTCCCAGGTGGCAGAGTGAGGGGGGTTCTGGCTATACAACTGTGAATTCTGGCTGACGCTGTGAAGTTGTTCCTCTGAAAACTGCTGTGTCGTCTGCCGGCTCCGTGCCTGTGTGGCTCCAGCACTGTGGAAAGTTCTGTACTTCATTCACACTAGACTAGGGAGCACGCAGGCCGTTAAGCTTCATGACCGGTCAATAGGTGTGCTACGAAGGTTGTTTCTCCAGCTTCCCTGCAGGGGGCCGGGTGGAGGGAGTGAAAATCACCCACAGGAGAGCAAAGGAACAAGGTGTTTTGGGTAGGACGAATAAACCACAGAGACTCACTGGGACAGGGACAGGCAGTGCTGGGCAGGAGAGGAGGGGCACGGCCCAGCCAAGTGCACCGCAGATGGTCTGGGCTAGAGAAGGCTCTGTGTTTCAGAGCACGAACCGGGCATGGCAGCAGAAGGACCCTGGGCAGCTCCAGACAGCGCCAACCCTGGCCCAGAGAACGATCCTGTCGCAGATCCAAGGATCAGTGCGATGCCTCCAGCTTTGGAACAGTCTCCTGCAGGAAACCCTTCGAGGTGCCAAGCTCCCAAGGGGTCTCGTCCATCTTCAGGGTCAGCCACGCGGCCTCGCCGCCCCCTGCGACTGAGCCTCTGTGGGCTTCACCCCATGAGTTCTACCCAGCAGTCCAGCTAAGTGGGACCCCTGGGAGCTCGTATCCTCTGCAGGGATTCATGCACCTGACTGAGCATTTTCAGCGACTCTCACGCAGTCGGGTTTCTTAGTCAACTAGCACACGGGCTGGGAAAACCTTAGGTTACATACGGAGAGGAAGGCTAAAGCATAGACCATTCTGGTCAGGCCCGAGCACCAGCCAACCCGCAGGAAACCCCATTTTCGGGCTCTTGCTCTCTTTCAGTCTGCTGCCCTTAGTCAGTTGCCAGGGGACAGCCCCCAGCTTCACTGCGACAGCCAGCCCTTATCCCCTGCCTCACATGCCTCCCCGTCGTGTTGAGCTGGGATCTTTGCTCAGCTTCCCTGCTGAGAGGCAGGGAAATCCATCTGTTCATTGGTTGCTAGGGTCAATGTCCCAGTGAGTGGGTTTTCTACTGACAGGGTGTTGGCCTCGGCCAGTCCTTTTTAATAACCCGGACAGGCTCAGACAGCTGAGCAACATGCACACCCCCAGGTCTCTTAGCCTGCCCTGAGAGCAAATTTAGTCCCTTTTGCCCCACTTGGAAGCATGCAGAATGGAGGGGAAACTGAGGCACGCATAGGGTTCATAATAATATTACAGAAAATTCCCACTTTTTCATGGCTCCCGAGCAGTGAGGAAACTGAGGCAGGGACCTGTGTGTAGGCTGTTTGATTTGTGTGGAGATCTGTTTATTTCTCGTGTAACAGTAATGCAGTGGTTCTCAACCTATTTGTGGGTGCATATGCAGCTCTCGATGTGTTATGTGGGCTGCATCCACACAATATATATACTACCTGTATGGCCCTAAGGATGTCACATGGACCGCAGCTATGTGCTGATTGGGTGCAAGACCTGCTCCAATCATGTGTCAGATGTCTGTGCCGCATCTCCCACGTGGACTGGTGATGAGGGAACCCACAGGGCTCACACCTGTGGGCGTGTTTAAGCTACGAGGGAGACTGAGGGGTCAGCCCTGGTTCCCCCACAGCATTGTCCAACACGGGGCACTCGACTGGAGCTGAGACAAGCAGCAACATAGTTTGCCAAGATATCCAGCCCCCCACCTGGCTGTGTCTCAGGCAGGGAACAGGGAGGCAGAAATCCATCTGGATATTCTGGAGACACATTCAGTGTTGGCTTCTCCCAGATAAGGGATCCTCATCTTTGGCCAACCTTTGCTCTCCCCCGACAGAAACACACCCCGTGCGAGTCCTTGTGGGTCTCTGCACTAGAGGGTCTTTGGACTAGCCCAATCCCTGGCCCATATGCTAGGTGGTCCCATTCTGTCCATCTCATGCCACGTGGTCACAGCCATAGTATGCGCTGTTTTAGTAATAACCTGGACGTGACACAGAGTGATCTCTCTTTCATTGCCTGTCAGCCCCGAACTATTCATTCCAGCAGAGTTCAAAAAGCAAAACAAAAGACTGGGGGTTTTTTTCCCTGTGCAAAAATTTTTGAATGAAAATTTTTCATTTGAAATGTTTCCTTCCCAATGTTTCGATTGTCAAGGGAGAAATTCTGAAAAGGAAACAAATTGAAATTCCCGTTTTGCCCCTGATTTGTAGCAGGAAGGTCATTTTGAGCCACATAGAAATTTTCTTTTTTTCCATAGTAAAAATTTTGGACATTTCCTTCTCACTTTTTTCCTTTTTCCGCTGTTGCTCTTCAAAACTTCCCCGACTTTGGGGAAATTACCGAGTGGAAAAAGGGAAACACACAAAAAAGGGAAAAGGCGAGCAAAAGCCGTCAGCATCATTCATGGTAGTGCAACTGGGACAAAAAAAAAATGGAAAAAGAGGGGGAGGAATCAAAATTCCAATATTTTTTCATTCTTCAAAAACCAAAATGATAATTTCAGGTAGAAACCACACAAAACCAGCTCTGCGCTTCATTGTGGTCTGTTTTTCCCAGGACTGGAATTCGGACAGGTGTGCACATTCGCAGCTTTTTCTTTGCTGGTGCTGGTTCCATCAACTTATCTTCTGATGAAGTTGGGTAAGGAATAGTGGCATGGATCTGTATTTTTGAGCCTGTGGGTGAGCATGTCGGTCAGTGAAAGACAAAAAATGCCTGTTTGGAGAATCTGGAAGCGCCGAAGGAATTTAGGAGCACCCATACTGGTGACTCTCAAAGGAACACATTCTCCAAAATCTCATCGGTGCTTTGCAAAATCCCACCCCTACTCAGCCGCAAGCTCCAAAAGGTACCATCTATGATACTTAGGTTTGGAAGAACTAGGTTTTTATCTGTAAATGTCAATTTCACCATAGAGAAACAAGGTGGGGGAGGGAATATATTTTATTGGACCAACTTCTGTTGGTGAGAGAGGCACGTTTTCGAACTTACACAGAACTTTTCTGTTGGGTGGCTCGAAAGCTGGTCTCTCTCTCACCAACCAAAGTTGGTCCAATAAAAGATATTCCCTCCCCCACCTTGTCTCTCTAATATCCTGGGACCCACATGGCTACAACTACACTGCAGACAACAATTACACCATACTCACACAAACCAGTGACTATATCTGTTGATAATAATTGAGATTTACAGGTAGGCAAAGTAAGAAAAGTGACGCTTGGGAACTCATGAGAGTTCGATTTAAGGATATTTGCTTTGAATATTTTGACATGTGATGTTGACACTTGGTGTGTGAACGGTTATAAAGCTTTAACTTTTTGAATCTCAATGTCTATTGTCACAAAATAATTATTATTTGACTTGAAATATTGTGTTTGACACACCCACACACCAATGATTTCCCACAACTATGGATATTTAAACAGACAGAAAAATTAAAAATGCTTAAAAATAAACCTCAGTATTATCTGTCAAAATTATTTTTAAAAAAAATCCAATTCTGCCAAGCCTACATGATACTTAGGTTGTAACAACTGGTCTAATTTCAGTTGCTGGAGGCTTGTGACATCCAGGAGACCAGGCTAAACGAGCCAGTGATCCTGTCTGGCTTTGGAATCCATGGCTTCTCTGGGCCCCATCACTGCAGTATCTGAGCAATTCACTGTGTTTAAGACACTTACCCTCACAACTCTTTGCGGGGCAGTTGTTCCCATTGCACAGAGGGGAAATTAAAGCCTTCAGGATTCATCTACACCGATTAAAAAAAAACTTGCAGCACCAAGTCTCAGAGCCTGGGTCAGCTGACAGGCTTACAGGGCTGAAATTAGCAACCTGGATGCGCCGAGATGCTTTCTAGGCTCTCAGAGCCTGAGCATCTGCATCGCTATTTTCAGCTCCGTGAGCTGGAGCCAGCTGCAGCATAGACATACCCAAAGAGGCTGAGTGACTGGCCCAAGGTCACACAGGAAGCCTGTAGCAGAGGAAGGACTGTGAGCTTGGAGCTCTCAAGTCTCAGGCTAATGCCCTAACCATTGAGCTACCCAGATGGTTGCTTAAAAGCTGCACTAAATCCTGCTCACCGCTCTGCCGTCTGAGCGAGACACCCAGTGAGGCCATGCAGGGGGCTACAGTGAGCAGTGTTTGGCCCATCGTGGATAGACGGGCGCGACATTGAGTGTGAGATGCTACCCAGGGGATTTGGGAACTGGGTGTCTGAATCCCTTAGACAGGTTTGAAAATCCCACCCTAACCCAGGTCAGAGCATGGCGGAGCCCATCCCTTGGCCTGGCAGGGAGCCGGGGACAGCTTTCCAATAACATTTTTCTTCTTTTCTGTTTCAGTTGCATCTAAACAGAGATGTCAAAGGTAGGAAGGATTAATTCTTTAACCCGGGTCACTGTGATTCTGGACACATCCCCACTGTGTGAGGCAGGGAGCTGGCCGGGGAAGGATGGAATTTCTTCTGTGAATGGCAGTAGATCCCCTGAGTGTCCACTGGGTTTCCCCTGCATTTATTTTGGTGGCAGTGTCAGAAACAGCTGCCCCCATGGGGGAGGGATCCTTTTGCGTCACTCATTGCCCCAAAACAAGGTGCTGCATGAACACAGAGAGATGCCCAGCTGCACTGATGCATTTCGCTCTTGCTTTTCTGCAGATTAAGCAGCAGCTGCTGCTCCCTGGCCACAGAAAAGCAGTGAATGGGAAGATCTTATTGGAGAAGCTCCCATGGAGAGAGAGAATTTAATGAGCCCTCAGAAGCAGTATCCCAGAGCCTGCAGAGCTGCTGAGAAGGGGGCATCACTTCGCTGAGTCCTCTTAGCCCATTGGCTTGGTGCTGTTTGTAGGAAATTGAGCCCTGCATCTGAGGCCAAGGGTTTTCATTTCCAGGCTGAAGGATGCCATGCGCCACAAAGTCAGGAGGAGGATGCGGAGGCAAGACAGAATTTTTACTACTGCCCCCTTTTTAAACAGGCCAGATACAATCTGTTCATTGTGGCAACATCCCCTACGGAGCAGGGAGAGCCAGATCCCACACTGAGCTGTGTCCAAGTCACCCTGCTCCCATGTGAAACCCCGCTCATCTCAGCAGACTTCTGCACAGCACAGGGGGCTGCCTGCATGGAGCTCATAACACGGGCAGATGCTGAGAACTGATTTCTCTCTGATCTTTGGTATTCACAGGCCGAGTGTCTCTTTGAAAGAACGGCAGTGACGGGGTTAAGTTCAGCCCAATGGCAAATCCCTGTTCTGGGCTCTCTCTGGGCTGTGACCCAATTCAATGTCAGGTGCTGATCTCTGGCCAGATTCAGGGTAATTCCAGAGTAACTCAACGGAAGTAAATGGAGCTACTCCAGATTCACCCAAATGTAGCCGAGATCAGAATTGAGGCTGTCGTGTGTAGAAACACAGCCATCAATCCCTCTGCCAAACCATTCTGCAACCTTTGTTTTATGGGTTGCCAATGTGTAGTTTAAAGACAAGGAATAAAACCAGACAAAACTTTTTAAGGTTCGAGCCTGCAGAGCAGCGACAGGCAACTTAGTGGAGGACTGTGAATGACGCAACAAGTGATCACATTAAAGACTTTATAAAAAATAAAATAGTTGAAGCAAACAGGCATTACAATATTAGCACACACTGCATTGACACTCCCATTCTACGAGGCAATGGTGCATCCAGGGTGCTCAGTTCTCGGATGGGAGAAATGGGTTTATTGTCCTTTCTCTAACAGTACCGTGATGGTAGATGGGAACCTCTCTAAAATCAGCATGCTACCCTTTTTATAATCACTTACAATTATACCCCTTAATTCATTAGCATTAAATCCGTATTTTTTACCATGAATATCTTCTACTTTCCCATTGGGCATTTAGCATTAAGCCGCATGATAATTAACATCTGTGTAAATGCCATGCCAGTAACTCTCAATATAGATAGCATTTTTCAAACTGTTAACATTTTATCTAAAACACTTGAAAAAACTGTTGGAACCACAAATCTTTACAACTTAACATGGGGCTACGTTCTAATATATATCTAACTTGTCTCGGAGCTCTCTCAGTTTACTTCATTCATATTTTCCCATACCTCCATCGACTATTGTCAAGCCTATTTTTTAGGAAATTGATTTTTGGACCTATTTACATTTCAACACATACTGTATAATGTAAGCACGCGTTATCTCTATAAGCTATGATTCCTGGTCACTCACTGCGGGCTGGTAGTGAGTCTAGTTATTTGCCTTTGCCAATTCCACCGGGCTGGAGGTGTGATAAACATTCAAAGACAGCCCCTTGAACTTCCATGTTCATTCCCCACTGGAGGAGTGGGGAGGCATCCGATCAGGTTAGAAATAAAAGCCGTCTTACTGTGTGAAAACTGAGCTGTTTTGGGGGGTTTTTTTAATCTGCCTCACAGAATGTTTGCAACAGTAAAAAGAAAGATTGACTTAATTGCAGTGATGCTGACAATGCATGGGACATAAAGGAAACCGAGTCATGGAGCAGAAATGAGTGTTAGCAAATTGGCACGTTTCTGGCCATAAATACACTTTAAATATAAGCGATTGCCCTGGCCAGCTCCTTTATTATAGTTTATACCATATCATTTATAATTTATGAGAAAGCAGGGCCTCGTTGTGCTAGGTGCTGTACATGCATGCACTCAATGTATAGTCCTCGCCCCAAAGACCCATAGTCTTAGCAAATGACCCAGATGGAAAAGAGACCGGCGTAGCAAGGGTGACTGAATGTGGAAGAGCAGATGCACTAACTGCCGAGTCTTTGCCCCCTGTCAGTATTTCCAGCAATGAAGTCTGAACATCTTAGCTGTTACTCACCCCAACAGAGCACCCATCCCTGGCTCCCTGCTCTGGCAGTCTGCACCCATAACCGAATTGTCTATCCCCCCCTCTTTACCACTGGGGTCCAACTCACTTGCAGAGGGGGGAAAGTCCCATTTCTTCCCCATGCATTGCGCTAAGCACGATGGGTTCATTCTGCTCTCAGTTCCTCCCAGGAAGGCCCAGTGAAATGAATAGCATGGCAGATAGAAGTGAAAGCCTGGTCCAGCACGTGCTGCTGGGTTAAATTCACTGCCGTTTCCATTTCAAACCTAGCTCCAAATAGAACAAAATGGCTGCAGTGAGAGCCGTTCATTTAAAGGAACTGCCAGGTCAGGGAAGAAATTTCTCATTGTTAATGTGTTACAATAGGCTGTAGCTGCTGAGTACTGGTGTGCTCAATATGCTACGGTAGCAGTTACGTGAGGGGATGAAAATGTTCCAGCACCTCTAATGGGAAACTGCCATCGAACATCTGGTTTATATTTACAGTGCTATGTGGGCATTCATGCACATGCAGAGATAATACACACACACACACACACACAAACACACTCAGGCCTTACCACTGCAGAGGGTTTTTTTTCCCCATTCCAGCCCATCTTTCCTGGTCAGTCCAGACACGGTGGAATCTCACCTTCGCACGGCCCCCCTCTGGAGGGTCTAGAGCCTGCTGGTTCCAGTCACCCTCCGTCCTTGTGATTCAGCACCAGGAGATTGTGGTTGCTGCCCTGGCATTCTTGCAGAAAAGGCTGTGGGGCTGGCTGCACCCAGACAGGGATCGTCTTTATCCCAGGGGCTGCGGGTGTGCCATCCTTGCACATAGGAGTGGTGTTAGTGCATGCAAAGATTGTCTAAGCAGTTATTTATTTATTTCGGTTTTGGAAGCAGCCAGAGGCCAGGGCCCTACTCTGCTCGGTGCAGGACAAACAGAGAACAAAGGGACAAAGAGCTTACAATGGACGTGAAACAAGAAGCAAGCACAGGCTGCAGGCTGGTGTCTGGGGGCATTCTCCAGCAACTGTATAGGGCAGGGAACGCTTGTTATCTGTTCTCCTTTATTAAGGGCAAAGTCTGGGGTATACATTAGAATAAAACCAGTGTCAGTGCAGCTCTGAGGCTGTGAATTTACAGCACCCTCATACACTCATAGACTTTAAGGTCAGAAAGGACCAAAATGATTTTCTATTTCTGATCTCCTGCACAATGCAGGCTACAGAATCTCACCTACCCACGCCTGTAATACACTCCTAACCTGTGACTGAGTTGTTGAAGTCCTCAAATCATGGTTTAAAGACTTCAAGGTACAGAGAATCCACCCCTTGGTGAATTCAGTGCTAGGGAACCCACAACAGCCAGAGAGCCATCCTCTCCAGCCTTAACGTTACAGCTGGGTCTTCCGTCACATGATCTCCTAACACTGCACAACACCACACATGGCGTAATCTTTCCTGCACTATCACACCAAGGGAGAACCAGTTCCTCTGAACCCGGAAGGACCTTTATTGCGCTCTAAGTGTATAAACCAAATGGGCCAGAGCAGAATGACTGCAATCAGAAGTGACTCGTTTAAAATGAACTGCAAAGAGGAATGGAAGGGAAATTATCTGGGGCTGGGAACAAGTCAAGGGCAGGCTGGGAGCAATAAAGCATTTAAATCTCTTGTGACGAGGATTCACACTCGCGTGCTTTCTCACATCCCTTTCTCACATGGGAACTTTATATTCATTCTTTGTTATTTTTCCTTAGTCTGAAATCAATAGAACCTAGAATGAAAATGTCATTGATTCTGTCCTGGGCCATATTCAGATCTCAGTTCCCTTGGGGTACATCTGGAGTCACCCACTGACTGCAGTGAGTTTACACCATTCTAAAAGGGCGGTAGATGAGAGAAGAATCAGACATTATTTAGACCTGTTATTTCCCTGAAGCCCATTTTACTATCCCCCCAGCGGCTAACACAACGTAAACAACTTGGCGCCAATTCAAAGCAAGGGTCACAAGATCATTGTCTTTGAGACTTTATTTATTTTATTAGTTAGGCTGCAGTCTAAACGGAATTATTTTGGGAGAATTCCCTGGACTGGGTTATACAGGAGGTCAGTCTAGATGATCACAAGGGTCCCTTCTGGCTTTAGAATGAAGCAATCTATCGTGTTGTCCATGCACTTTACAAGCACTCTGATAAGTGGGGACCAGTTCTGTCCCCAGGCTGATTCCTGCACTACACAGATGTCTACGCAATAGGGGGTTATTTCTTCCTGTAGGTGAGACCCATGCGAAGTCTTTGGCTGGATGTCAGTGCTAGCTGCAGCCCTTACCCTAGGAGTATGTTGTGCAGTCAGTGGGGATCTGTGAGTAAGGAGGTGGAGTCCCTTTATCCTCCACGAGCACTTTAATGACGGCTTTAGCAGCATTCGACATGGTGGCCATGATACGGATATTCCCTGCAGTGACCATGAACGCTTCCTGGCACTCACCCAGCTTGGCTTTCTTGAACATTGTGCAGCCGTTGGTGGGCGTACAATTGTACATCCTTGCATAGATTTCCTCCATTTTGCCGAGGTGGTCTTTGCCTGGGGAGATCTCGAGGGCAAACTCAATGCAGTGGCAGTTGTGGTAAAAGGGGTTAGAGAACATGACGGCGAGGGTGAAGGCGTCTGAATTGTACACCAGCAGCCCCACGCTGCCACGAAAGCTGTACCTGCCCTTTGTGAACAGACAGCTCTCCTTGGATCCCGGCAGGATTCGGGGGGAAGGCAGTTGAAGGCTGTGGCCGCTCACGCAGTAACTCCTGTGGGAAGGGAGGGATTGAGATGAGCACGGTGCAGTGCTAGCTACTTGAGGACAGCACGGGGGTGGTAGGAAACTAACGAGAGGGATTAGAAGGGGTCTGTGCACTGCATTTGCAAATATTTTAGGACTGAGGCAACCAAATGCAGCTCTGTTGACTCTAATGGAAATGCGCCCACTTAAAGCTGGTGCGACTGGTGTCACAGATCTGAGCTGAGGGCCCCCACTCAGCTGCTCACTAGACAGCTGGGAGGGGAATCCTGGCCCCTGGGTCTTGGGTGTTGTAAGTCTCTGGAGCCTGAAAGGAGTCTTGAGCTCCCTATGCACTCTCTTGGGGTGCAGCACCCCCTCCCAAGAGCTGTCCACTTGCCTAGCCCTTGGGTGCAGTGCTGACCCTTCAGATGCCCCCGTTGCTTAGCAACCATCCCCCAGCACTCCACTTTGGCCTTGTCTACACTAGCATTTATGCCGACACACTTTTGTCGCTCAGGGGAGTGAAAAAACACGGCCCCCCCCCTCCGTGACATACTTTTTGCCAGCATCAGTGCCTGTGTGGACAGCGCTATATTCGTGGGAGCGTGTCTCCCGTCAACCTAGCTACCGTCATTTTTTAAGTGTAGACTTCAGTCACAGTTTTCAGTGTAGACTAGCCCTTAGAAGTGAGAGCCTTCTGGTCACCGTTCAACTCTCTTAGGAGGCAGGTGGTAATTGTAAAGCAGATAACACACTGAGGGTGTGTCCATGCAGCAAGCAAACACCCACGGCAGCGCGTCTTGGGCTTGCAAGGCTCATGCTGTGGTGCTAAAAATGGCCGTGCAAGCCTTCTGACTTGGGGTGGAGCTCAGACTGGCTGTGAGCAAAGAAACTCCAGGAAGGACACACCCAATGAAGCAGGAGAACCCCAAAGTTCTTAAAGGTCAAATAAGTCAAATTTGGGGTCTCGCAGGTTGTTCCAGCTGGGAGGAGAAACTAATGATGGAGTCAGATATCTTTGGTGCAAACCTGTTTATTTACAAAGAATTGACAAAGTTCAGTTTGCTTGAGAACCGGAGGAACAAATAAAAGGAAAGTGTTCTTAAAGGTCAAACAGGGTGATTGTCTGTACTCAACTGATACAGCCGTGCTAAGGGTGCCCAAGCCACAGGGTCTGCCTGCCACCGGGGGAGAGGTGTGTTTAACCGGTAGGAGTGGAACTGGGTCAAACCCCTCCACTTCCCTTCTCCCCCTTTCCCACCACTCTGCGATCCATGGTGCCAGAAGGCAACCAAACCCGGTTGGCTGGGGGTAGTGCCACTCAAAAACAAGGATGGAGAGTTGGCTGCAGACTACCAAGGACAATGGCTGGAGCAATGGCGTGAAGTTCGGAGAGAGAGAAGAAAGAAAGAGCAGTCACAGGCTGGAAACCGATGAGCTTTGACCCTAAAGAAGATGCACGTGATTTTGGCCAACTGGAAAGGCTACTGCTGCTCAGTATGCAGGGCTTGGTTGATCACAGAAGGAGGTTCCTGGGTGCCAGCAGTGTCCATGAGGCCAAGGGATTCCAGAGATCTGGCAATTTCATATTTAGACACTATGGGAGTTTATTCCCACCCAATAATCTGGATATCAATGGAGTGCCCGCTCCCAGCGTAATTTTGGCAGACCTAGTCTATGCCCTACTGCCCTGGCTCATGAAGCCCCACCCTGATGTGAGAGCACATGGCAGGGGAAGGGTTAATCACAAATGGAGCATTTGCAGGACCTAGGTGGAAGGGGCAGGACTGAAGGCAACCTGTTCAGCTATGCAAGCTGTTCAGATGCCAGATGCCGGGTTCTCTGGCATGTCATAATTGAGTGTCTTATTTGTATACGCAAATATGCTCCATGCAATTGATGGACTTTGCCCATGTGCTCTCTGGAAGGTTCTTTATCTTTACATGCACTGAATAGTCAAAGTTTCCTTCTCCAGACCTCCTGACTAAATGGTCAGAATCAACTGCCCCCCGGAAGCAGCGTACCAGCCTCCGGCACCATGAATGTCCAGCGTGGAATGCAAGACAGCCTCGAGACTGTCTTTGAGAGGAGTGTGGAAATCCAGATATTTATCTTTTAGTTGAAAAAAAAATAATCTCCACCAAGACTGTAGGAGATGTCACAGAAGGATTAGTGTCATAGGAGACGTTGTTAGTAGTAAAGAGCTAGAATCAGATTTCTGGTGCGCCAGTCCAGCTGCTACCTTACAGCTATTGAAAGCTATACCAGGCAGTTTGTAACCAGCCGTCCTTGGATGCAACATTGCATTTCATTGGAACAACAAATTATGAGGCTTGTAACTTTTTCACTTTCATCTTTACTCATTACGCTTAGTTATTTCTGCAAGAGGATAAGGGATAAAATTCAAGGACCACACATGTTCACTAGTTCCCTAGTTTAGCACAGAATTGGTCATAGGGTAAAATGCCAGGTAGAAAGAAATATTTTGGTACTTGGAAAAGCAGCCTTCCTATTATATCTGTGTCATTTTGCTCTTTAATTTTGGTAGTGGTTGAAGAAGTAATTGAAAGTGAATTTAAATGTCCTCAAAATGAGGATTTGAAAACTGTCTATGGCTTGTCATTTTTCATTTTTCCAGCCCTTATTTTGCTTCTCCTGAGCTTGATACTTCAGCACGATTTCATTCAATGGGCTCGCTGTTCAAAAGTATACAATTCTGACGGCAGTCCAAAACCATACGATCGTGTCCGCTGCTGTGAAATAGTGGGTAAGGGTGTTGGATCTTCTCTGTTATGGTGTGTGATTCTCCTCATTGATGGCAGATACAGTGATTGCATACATTCGGCATTCAAGGGAAACAGCACAGAACCCACAGTAGAAACAACACCAACAAAGCCACCCAGTGATGCTTATATACTATCACAGGTAAGAGCCTATCTGAAGTAAGGGACATAACTATTTCAGGCATTTTACTTTCCTCCATATTTTATTTGCAAAAACCCTGGAAAATATATAGTTAGAGAAATAGTTTTATGTTGTTGAATAATTTATTAAGCAGTAGTTTTTAAAGGTATTTGATTATTTGTTTGTAATTTTATTGTATGTGTTTTTATTTTTTAAAATAGATATATCAATGTAAGTTAGTAAGCTCATCCTTCATGAAACTTAAGGTTGGACATTGAAGATATATCATATTCTAGCATTACTAGAATTCTTCCATTGGCATTTTTCACTCAGCTCATAAAATGAGTTCTATAAATAACTTTGAATAAAAGTTAGGGAAAAATGCTAGCTGGTGGATACGAAACAGTTACATTCAAATATCAGAGAGTACTTTGGTTCAAAGTCAGAGTCTCCTCTAAAATATTAGCATTTCACAACAGTTACTGTAGACAACAATACCTGAGTCTTATTTATTTCTTCAAATTTCTAAAAAAATAAAAACAGTCCCATCTTTGATTGCAGGTGCTCAAGCAATAAATAAAAATTCACAGAATTAGATCCAAATACTAGAACTAATGTCCAAAATCTTGCAAATAACCAGCATTCCCTTATTTTCAATACTGTATAACATACTTTTCTAGCCTAGGGATTAATGTAATCAGAATAACCTGAATATAAAATAATGTCAGTCTCACCAAATTTAAGAAATTCTTCAATAGTTTTATTTTTTTTTATTTGACTGAAATTAACAATGAACATTTTCACAATAATTAACAGAAAATTAATAATTCTACCCGTGTTATGGTTCCTTCTGGGGACATTCAAGTCTCAGGAGGTTCCAGAGGCCTGGGAGAAAAGGCCAAGTTGTGCCAATATTTAAAAAGGATGACTCGGGTAAATGCAGGCCGGGTAACTGAACATTGATCCTGGGCAAAATAATGCAACAGCTGATACAAGATTCAGTGACTAAAGAATTAAAGGATGATAATATAATACATGCCAATCAACATGGTTTCATGGACAGTAGGTCTTATTAGACAAAGTTGATACTGGTTTTTGATGAGATCACAAGTTTGGTCGACAAAGGTAGCTGCGTTGACATATGTTTAAATTTCTGTAAGGCATTCAATTTGGTGTCATGTGATATTCTGATAAAAATAACACATTAAAAAAGCAATGTTCCGAACTTTAAATAGATTTAAAACTGGCTAACTGATAGATCTCAAAAACGAATTGTAAATGGGGACTCTTCATCCAGTGGAGGTATTTCTAGTGGGGGTCCCTCAGGGATCTGTTTTCAACTCAATACTATTTAATATCTTTATCAATGATCTGGTAGAAAATATAAAATCATTGCTGATAAAGTTTGCAGATGACATAAGGCTTGGTAGTGTAGTAAATAATGATAACGACAGAATTTTAACAGCTTTGCCAAATCCAAACTCCAAAACATTTGAGTTTTGTCCATCAGTCTTAGTAACACTGAAAGATTCCCCTATTACCTGTCCCCACATCTGGTTGAAGGGAGAATTTTTGTACTGTAAATAGATCTGTGTAGCTAAATTTATATCAAAGAACATATCTATTTTGGTGAGATGCAAAAGATGCGTAAAGAAAAATTCCCCTGAAGATAACTATCTTTGATTTCCACCCCCCCCCCCAGGTTTATGGACTAGCTGCCCTTTTTGTTATCATCCTTGTCTACTGCCTATGCACACTTTACCCTTTATGGTTCTGCTGTGCTGATAAAAAAGACCGCGAGGAAATAGAGAGCCAGCGCATACTAGAGGAAGAAACTCAAATCTGTATTTCAAAAGAGGAAAAGTATGTGCAGGAAATAGTGAAGAATATCCTGGTATCTACATTTCAGGATCGCCTGAAAAACGTTTCAAATAACTTAAGTATAAAAGGCATATTTGAAGAAGTAAAGAAGTTTCTTAACCCACCAGCAACACCTCAAACTCCTGGAATGGAAATGGAACCCTTGAATTGAAAATCAAGCTCATATAGCCAATACCAATATAATCTTTGTGGAAATGGCTGCAGCCCCATATCTGTATGGTGACTTTCTTCAATACAACCAGGAACCTGCCCGCCTCCTCCCCCAGCACTTTTTTAAAGAGTAACAAAAATAGAATTTAACAAAAAAAAATCACACTTTATTATGTACTGTTCATATTAGCAGATAGAAAAACAGTTGTATGGCTAAGTGTTCCACACAATATCTCCCAAAGATCAGTAAGGTATCTTAAAAAATGTATGCAAAATGTAATATTGAAAGACAAGGGAGGTGAGGTAATGTCTTTTATTGGACCAACTTCTGTTGGTGAGAGAGACAAGCTTCGGGGCTTACACAGAGTTCATCAAGTTACGCATTTTATCTTTGTGTAGAATCTAATGGTCAGATTGCTGATTTTTCCTAAAGAGAATAATCCTAAATATTTCCAGTAATCTGGTGAGCAGGGCATATTCTGTATATTGAAGAGCAGTTCTCTTGTGCATTGAAATCATAGCCAAATATCGCTGGTGCTGAGGATTTTTAATCTGTGTCACATTTTCTGTTTCAGAGCTGTCCTTTTCTCTAGACAGTTTCAGGTGATGTTGTGGAATGTTTCACTTGGCTTGGTCAGGTTTAAGGACCCTTTTTTGTTTTCTCTGTCATTGTTGGTTTATCATGGACGTGCTGGTAGTGACAACTGTTAAAGTTTGTGCTTAGGACTGGAATAAAATCCTGCT
>NW_027133830.1:0-1280 GCF_026122565.2 Emydura macquarii macquarii | reverse complement strand
TAAATAAGTGACCAAAGAATAACCCGATGGCACAAGATTAAGGGGAAAGATGATCCAATGGATGGTGTTGTGAAAAATTAGCCATAAGATTAATTTTAGATCACAAAATGCCCTAGAGGCACATATTTTCTAACACATGCCGTAACCACAGTGTACAGGTTGTAGATCAGTGCTAATGAGAATTAAAAGGAACTACAAACAACCTATGAAAAATGGGGTACCCCAAAGAATGTTGGGGGACACAATACAAATAAAAAGAAGATAGACATCTTCACACACGTGCGCAAAGCGTAAGGTGTAGTCAGTCAGAATCACAAGATAAGAAGTTCCCAGATTGGGTAAAAGGAGTTCCCTACGGGAAAATTCCAACAGGAACCATCCCTCTACTGATGATCAATTGGCAAGGCATCCATCAGACCCTAAGAATATTGTTAAGGACATGAGCATGACTGTATTTGTAACTTGTGCATTGGTCTTTATAAAATTTCTCTATCCATGCGTAATCATAACCTTAATTGTAACTTTAATAAAACTTGTAAAACAGAATAGATTGTGTACTTGTAAATGTATATGTGGTCACTGTCTGTGTGTGGTCTTTGTGTTTCTAGAGGCTCTAAATTTGAAGCAAGTAGCAGAGATGATTTTCAATCTGTTGAGCTTGAAACCATAGCCACCAGAGCCGAATCCACGGTGGTGTAATACAACATTACTAAATTCACTTTAAATAAAATAAAAGGCTACAGATGCTAGGGTTTCCTCCACCTCCCTTGGGAGACATGCTATTGTATTGGTATTGGATAGCACCTAGGAGCCCTAGCCATGGGCCAGGGCCTCATTGTGCTAGGGGCTGTACAAACAGAGTGAAAAGACGATCCTTGATGGAAGGAGATGACAATCTAAGCAATAGGCTCACCATCAGGAAATTTCTCATGATAATCAGCCACATTTTTTTTAGCTCAGTTTCATCCCACTTATCTTAGTTTTACCCTCTGGATTCTGTTGGAAACTTTCTTTGCCAACTGGATATTGCACACTTCCAGTATTGACAACCCCAAGCTCTCAAAGCCATCAGACCTCTCAAACATAATGAGATTGTCTTCAAATCAGACTTTTTTTTTTTTTTTTTTTTTAAATTGGGCTCCTTTTTTATTTGTTTCCTAGTTTTTGAGGCTTCAGGGGTCCACCTGAATCATGTTTTCAAGCTTTTCTCTGCAACCACTAGGGCTAGAAATTTGAAAAATTAAAGCTGATATTCTCATAAAAACTCTTGGCTCCATCAG